>NC_062534.1:24289969-24432469 GCF_022655615.1 Tachysurus fulvidraco
TGCGTTAGGCACTGAAGCTTTGTTCTAGACAAACATGGTGTGCTGAATTATCAATAATCATGTGTGTGTGTGTGTGTGTGTGTGTGTGTGTGTGTGTGTGTGTGTGTGTGTGTGTGTGTGTGTGTGTGTGTGTGTGTTGCATTTCAGTTGTGTGACAGCTGTGGTGTTAAACTTCACTTTCCCGTAGCAGAGACTCCGCGGACACACAGCTTCTGCCACTGTGTCGTGACCCTGAAAAACACACAGTGTGAGAGTGACTGATAAATCAGATAATACATCAGATCATCATTTCCTCTATACATCTTCTAATGGTGTCAGGAGTGGAGAAGTGAGAGACCTAATGGGTACAATATCAGCTCCAAATGCAGGGAGAGCAGGCAGCTTTTATTGGAAGAAATAACAGAACCAAACAAACAGAGGGATACATAAAGGAACAAACTAAGCAAAAACAAATCTGGATAAAAGAAAAATAAAAGCAAGGGCATCAAACAGAGATCTAATCCTAGATACAAGAGGGACACAACTACAATGACTCAGTGACAGGAAGCAAAAAAGAATAAACTAAAAAAGATGCAAGATCGCAGGTATAAATAGGAAAGTTAATTGGGGAGACATGAGGAACAGGAGTGCAGAGGTGGGACGGGTTAAGGGTTGAGGGGGCGGGGTCGGGGCAAACACAGATGAACAAACAAAAACGCAGAATATGCACAGGATATAAACAAACCCTGTCAGACTGCCCCCTAGTGTTTAGGCAGGGTATAGTCCAAGTCATCGACGACTAATGGCAGGAACTCACATGAAGCCTCGTTTTGCACACCGTAGGCTTGTCTTTTCCACTTTAACGATTAATTTAGGGGGGATTTTTCCAGGGAAGAAGGATGAACAACATGATCTGGAACCGATGAGCGCTTCATCTAAGCGAGAGATGAGATGAGATGAGATGAGATGAGATGAGATAAGATGAGGATTTTTATCAACTACATCCATGTCATATTCAAATAGACTGAAATTCTGCTCTGTCCTCTTTTATTCGTCTGCTTCCGATCTTTATTTATTTCTCAACTAAATAATTGAAATTTAAAACTGATAAACAAAGAATACAATAAAATACATGGAAATACATAAAAACGTATTAACTTTCACTTGTTTTTAAGTTAATTTTATAAATTATTACAGTGTTGTTTTTTTAAGTCTGTTATTTTAAAAGCTAATCTGTTAAACTCACTGTGAGCGTCTGAGGAAAGCAACATGATCAGGATGAAGCCCAGGACCAGAAACACACGACTCATCTTCATGTTCTCTGAATGCATGATGAAGGCTTTTTAAGATGCCTCTAAAATTACATGCATTTATAGGTCACACACACACACACACACACACACACACACACACACACACACACACACACACACACACACACACACACACACACACACACACAGACAAACACACATCCCTCCCCTCACCATATTTCCCTCTAAACATACAGGGACAGGAAAAGTGTTAGAACTGATAAAAGTATGTCCAGAGTGTTGAGTCATCAGGATGAAGTGGATGTAGAGTTTGCACGTTCATGTTGTCACAATTTACATTTAAACAGTTTAACGTAAACCTGCTCTAACATAAATACCCCCCCCCACACACACAGACACACACACACACAGACACACACACACACACACACACACACACACACACACATATATATATATCATATATATATATATATATATATATATATATATATGTCAAACAATTGGGGGGGGGAGAGAAAAAACAAAGTGTGTGAGATCTGTGACATTAGCAGCTTAATTGTCATGGTGGCTCGTAAATTACCCATCATCCCCAGCATGTCACAAGACCATGTCCATGTATTTAAATGTTTAAAAAAAAATATTTATTTTACTGGGAGAAACAGTTAAGGAAAATATTAAGTAAAGAGACTATAAGTAACCTAACTCTGCTTAGTGAGTGTACAGTAGGGGGCGCCACACACACACATTACTGCTACATCACTGCACTGGATGGGATAAATAACATATTATATAATACTAGAGTAATACTTTTATCAGCACAGAAATGAACAAATTAATATAAAACAATTCAGTGATTTTAATTCACTAAATTATACACGAATAACTCAAAACTGACAAACTTTATAATAAACTAATAAACTGAATAAAACTGATATAGAGCATAAATTTGCATGGATTTTAAAGATTTGCATTTCTGTCTCAAAAATGTTTACGTTTTTTGTTTTTTTTCCCAGAATGACAAGAATAACATATCACACCAGCCCTCAAACCAAATGAGCTCGTCACATCTCACTGATTCCTCACATCTGCATTGTTCCCATAATTATTAACACTATTTACAGTAGGTCATGTTGTCTGTGTGTTCACCTGCAACGTTCTCTTCATATTCAGTCTGTTATCTTGTGCAGTATGTTTGTGTTTTCATGTTGCGGTTTAACGGCTATTTATAAAGGTTAGTTTTATTAATAAACCCCTCCACCATCGGATGCCTGATGGACTGGTTAACTTCCCCATTGTGTTCCATACCTTCATCATGTGTTTTGTGCCATGCTGAATAATCAAAATGTGTATATTAGAGTATATTGTCTTGTATATTTAATTCTCACATATTCATGAAGACAGAAATAATTATCACGCTGTAAGAAGAGACGATCAGGCTAGGAGAGAGAGAGAGAGTGAGAAGGGGAAGAAATTGTTAGGTATGATTGTAATCAGGTGATGGACAATGTAAATTATGTATAAAGTGCAGACAGAGACTCGGGCTATGACTAGCTAAGACATCATAACTAAAAGGCTAGAGCCAGAAGGTGACACAGACATGAGGGCTTCCTGGGATGTAAAGCGTCCCACCACTCCACAGTCTGCAAACCTGAGCCACTTGCCAAGGTGGCAAGGAGACAACATCCAGACATCCCAGTTCACCAAACACTCGATGCCCATGAACCCCCCAGATCTGCTCCTTTACCTAAGGAATCTATTCATAAAAAGCTAAACTAAACAAATGTGTTTTTAGCCTGGACTTAAACACTGAGACTATGTCTGAGTCCTGAACACTAATTGAAGTCTGTTCCATAACTGTGGGGTTCTGTAAGAAAAAGCTCTGCCCCCTGCTGGAGACTTTTGTACTTGTGTTACTACCAAATATTGACCATTTGATCGAAGTAGGCATGAGAGATCATAAAAAAAGCTAAAGATCACCCAGGTACTGTGGCACGAGACCATTAATTAAGTGCTTTATAGGTTAGTAACAGTATTTTATAATCAATGTGAAACTTTACTGCATGACAGACAATGCAATGAGGATAAGATGTGGCGATATGTTCATATATTCTGCTTCTAGTAGGCTGCTGTGTTCTGGACAAACCGGAGCTTGTTTATGCTCCTACTGGGACATCCAGACAGTAAAGCATTACAATAATCCACTATAACTAGTGTTTCATGTAATGACATCTTATTTCTTATCTTAGTAATATTTCTGAGATGAAAGAATGTCCCACACAATCTTCAATCTTATTAAGCTGGTGGCTCACATCTGACTTAGCTGAAACATAGAGTTGTGTGTCATCAAGATAACAAGTGAAGTTAATACCATTACCAATATCAGTCATTTTATGAACTGCTGTCATCACCATGAAAGCTTGTTAGCTAGGGAAACACTGTCAACATAGTGAACTTGACATGCGTCATAGCATCTTACTAGCTAACGATCTAGCTAAGCAACACCACAGTAGTTGTGGGGTTAATGATAGCTATCTAGCAGCAGCTCTTATGAAAAAAACGAACTCTATTTGAACCCGCATGTTGCAAAATTGTGCTATTATTGAGAGGAAATGTCTCACAATATCGGTGAAATCATTATCTGGTACAATCGGCATCCAGGGAGTTTATCGTTAATTGGAACTGAGGAAGTCAAATTTATTGCGTTGTTCTTTAGGATTTTATTTAATATAATTTTATTTGGGTTGATGGTTAATTGAGGTTTGATGTTTTGTGTGTTTAATTGTGTTTGTAGTGAAAAACTTTATTTGTGACTCCAGGACCAATCGCTCTGTTGATGAAAAATGATGGTTTTATAGGCATCTTACTCCTTCGGGCTATATTAAAAAATATTATAAAGCCACCAGATTCTGTTAAATTTGTTTTTTGTTGGTTTTTTTTTTTGTCAATTTGTCAAACTGTTTTTTTTATCAGCCAACATGGCGACATGTAAAATTAACATAAATAAAGAGCCTTCTACAAAAATGTTATAAGAAATTAAATTGTTTTACTGATAAATATTATAATTATACTATTAAGTTTGGGGAAAAGGTTCTGATTGAAAAAGAGGAGTTTAAATGTCCCACTACTCATCTCCTCGTACACGAATGACTGCACCTTTAATGCCCCATCTGTCAAGCTCCTGAAGTTTGCAGACGACACCACACTGATCGGCCTCATCCGGGACGGTGACGAGTCTGCTTACAGACCGGAGGTTGAGCGGCTGGCTGTCTGGTGCAGCCTTAACAACCTGGAGCTGAACACGCTCAAGACAGTCGAGTTGATAGTGGACTTCAGGAGAAACCCCCCTGCTCTTCCCCCACTAACCATCATGGACAGCATTGTCACAGCAGTGGAGTCATTCAGATTCCTGGGAACCACAATCTCCCAGGACCTGAAGTGGGACATTCACATTGACTCCATTGTGAGAAAGGCCCAGCAGAGGTTGTACTTCCTTCGTCAGCTGAAGAAGTTCAACCTGCCACAGGATCTGCTGAAACAGTTCTACACTGCCATCATAGAATCTATCCTCTGTACCTCAGTGACTGTTTGGTTCAGCTCAGCCACCAAATTCGACCTCAGAAGACTACAGAGGGTAGTCCGGACTGCTGAGCGAATCATTGGCAAAACTCTCCCCACTCTCCAAGACCTGTACTACTCCAGAGTGAGTAGAACTGTTCACTCTTTGAACTGTTGCCATCTGGTCGGCGCTACAGAGCCCTGAGCTCCAGAACGACCAGACATAGGAACAGTTTCTTCCCTCAAGACCATGGAACACACAACACATAATATTTGCACTATGTATACCTCAATTGCACATTTCATACTTGCACTCTGTACATACATGCATACATATTGTCTGGATGTTTATGTTTACTTCAACTGCACATTTCACAACTGCACATGTGTACATACAAATTGTATATATCGTATACATATTTGCATATGTATATTTCATATTTTTATTTAAACTGCACATTTCACACCTGTAAATGTGTACATACAATTTCATCTATACTACATATGCTATTCTGTTACACTGTGGAGATCATGTCATTAAAACAAATTCCTCGCATGTGAAACACGCCTGGCAATAAAGCTGATTCTGATTCTGATTAAGGGTGGAGTTAAGAAAGAGAATGGATGGATGGATGGATGGATGGATAGATAGATAGATGAATGAATGAATGAATGAATGAATGAATGAATGAATGAATGAATGAATGAATGAATGAATGGTTGGATGAAAGGATGGAGAGTTATACAGACCTTGTACCAGTCTGTTATAGTGTAGAGTAGTTGAGCTAAAAGCTGAAGCAGTCGTTCTACAGGTCAGTCTACAGTCCAAACATGACCTACGTTCACAAGCTCTGGGTATTGACTCAACTCAGCAGAAATGACATTTGTTCTAACGGTTTCTGGTCTCAGCCTTACAGATAGAGTGAAGAGGATAAATGGAAATCTCTCACATCGTCTAAACTTCTGCAGAAGTGTAAGAGATTGTAGCTAAATGTTTAAGATTAAATGCAAACTAATCTAACACAATCTTCTCTGTCACACTGCTCATCGGTTTTGCTGCACTTTTGCTTTGGGGGTCATACATTATTCATGAATTCTTTAAAATTAGTTGTGATTTTTTTCTTTTTTGTTGTGATTCCTGTGTTGTTTTGTCTGTGGGCCTGGGCTCATTGTCCTAATGAAAGGGAAGTTACTGTTTTCAGTTTTTATTTGTTTGTTTTTAATAATGTGAATAGTGTGCATGATGCCTCCACCACCACCACATTTCACTGTAAAGATGGTGTTAGTTATGGCATGTTTGAGTTTGTGTAAGGTTTCAAAAAGCACATATTTAATAACCATGCTTGTCCTTTCACAAAGGTCTCCTTGAGCAACAGTTTCTTTCTCACCATACAGTTACACTGATCGCTTGATACTCTGTCAGAAGGAAAGAGAAACTTTTTGGTTTCCAAAAGATATCTTTTCCAAAAATTGGAGATTAACAGATTAATTAATACAGGGCATTAAACTAAATACTGGGTGGTTTCACTGGCAAAACCAGGACAAAGTCTCAAAAGCTCAAACACAGCATTTAATGGTTTTGTTAATTAAGTAAGCAACATTTCGTAAAACAGATGTTATTCTCTATACACACAACTCGCACATCTGTGAGTGTGTTATTGCTTTTATACAACAGTTCCCTAAACAAGAAATGAATATCACATAACTGATAGTTATTCAGCTTGCTAACTCCTTAAATGCCATAATCTTGTAATCTTGTTACCTTTCACTCTGCACATTCCTCTTCAATGCCATAGCCTTAGAACCATTTCTGTAATTCTGTAATTCTTAATGATGTCCACACATCTCTGCACTTATAGCCTTTATATTTATTCACTGTATACGCTTTCATATATACCACTTGCTGTAAATATGCTAAATATTTATCTGCACGACTGCTACATTTTGCACTTCTGGTAGATGCCAAACTGCATTTCGTTGCTGTGTACCTGTACAATGACAATAAAGTTCTATGTATCTATCCATCTATCTATCTATCTATCTATCTATCTATCTATCTATCTATCTATCTATCTATCTATCTATCTATCTATCTATCTATATTCAAACCACAGACTAGAGAACATAGGCAGCACGTAAGAAAATGCTCTGCCACCTGTGGTAGCCTTTACTACTTTAGGTACTACCAAATAGCCTGCCAATTTGCTCGAAGTACGCATGAAGGATCTGAATTTTATGACTGATACTCTAGATCAGGGGAGTAAAACTCAAATTCACAGTGGGCCAATATATAAAACTGAGATAAAGTCACGGGCCAAACTGAATATTTATTGAAAAATGAACTGCAACTGATCTGTAATGTTCAACCTTTTTCATATGGAAACAAACTTTAGTTTTGCTTAAACACAGGATTTGGAACAACCAGAGCTTGATATTACAAACACATAAGAAATTAAATTTGAAATAAAAGACACATAAGGCCATCCTTAAAAATATTTTGGTTTGCAGTAACAGTAAAAAAAAGGGGGGGGTAATTTAAACAAATTAGCATATCGTGACGTCACTGACTGGGTCTTCAACCCGTGCCTTCGGGCGCATCATTGCAAATCTTTTTTTCATCTCCTCCGCCTTCTGGACCTTCTGCTTTACATCCAAGTTCTTATACTTCTCATAATGTTTCGTTTCATAGTGTCTTCTTATGTTATATTCTTTCGTTACAGACACGTTAGCTCCCTTAGCACACAAGACAAACTGGTTGTTAACGACTGTCAACAGAGAATGAGGGGCGCTTGCTGTTCGTGACTATAGTACGCGTCAATACAGTGGCAAGGCATTCTGGGATTTGTAGTATTAGCGGAGCATGCGGCTAGCCTGCTGTAATGCACATTTGATATGATCTCGCGGGCCAAATATAATTACACCCCGGGGCAAATTTGGCCCGCGGGCCAGAGTTTGACACCTCTGTTCTAAATTATTCCATTGCAATTATTCATGAAGTCATTGCTGCTGCATATTGATAGTATACACTTTTCTAAAACTGTTTTGTGCCTAGTTAATTTTGCTACACTATTTTAAAAAAGTATTAATGTTATCTTCAGTTGGGATGGAGAGACAAGCTGGAATAGCACCGAGAGATTTTCTGTAGTCAGAGATTTTACTTGAAATACAAACAATTTACTTTGATGTCATTAATATTCTAATTCGTGTAGCTCAGTGAGTTTCCTATACAGCAAGGATGGCTGAACGTCGATATACCTGAAGAAGTCATTCTGCCGCAAATCCAGGTGATTTGTAAACAAAGTTCCTCTAGCCTAGGCTACTTATTGCGCTGGGTGAATGAATAGTCATGATCCTAGCGGTTAGCCAATCGGAGCCAAGCAGCATGGCTCATTGAATATTAATGATAACTGGCACAAATCGAGCCGAGTCTTCCTGCAGGCTTTCTATACCACACTAGAATGGCTTGAAACAAGGCAACCAAGGCATTTTTCCCCACAAAAAATGTTACAGAGTCCATGGTAAACTTCAGACATTACAACAAAAGTAATGAAATACGTGTAGCAGGGCATCTCTAAGTCTAGGGTATAATGAAACTTTGACTTTTAGCAATAAGTCACCTAATCTAGTTCTGTGGGGTCAGAAGGTGATCCAATCAAGTATAATTCTGGAAGACTATTAGGGAATCCGTCTGCAGTGGCAATAAGTTGACAATATATTGACAATAAGTGCTTTAGGTGCAAGAGAGACGTACAGTATATTGAACAATTCTACTGTAGCTTCAAATCAAAGGTTCTGTGTGTTTCTACACTTTTGTTAAGCTCGGGGAACAGACACAGTCTCTATATTGTGGAACCTAGGAGACGATTCGATGGTCATATTATCCTGTTTGTCTGCTCCCTGGTCTCGGCTCTGGATTGTTACCAATTAACTAAAACTATTACTAATACTATTGTCCACAATTGACACTGTTCTGTCCTAACAGGCCAGCCTTGCCCTCAACAGTGCTCCAAGTATTTATGAAGCCCAAACTGGTTTTGCAGCACCACTTGGACATCCAGCAGTTCAGCGACCATAACCTTCTGTAAGCTACATTGCCGCAGAAATCTCAGAAATCTCTGACTGACAAAGGTGATTATCATTAGCTCCTACTGTACATGAAAAACAAGATCTTCTACATTCAAAAAACCTTCTAAGGGGAGACTTATTAAGTAATAATAAATAAATAAATTACAATAGTGGAGGAAGAAGAAGCCCTTCTTATTTGTCACATATACATTACAGCATAATGGAAATCTTGCTTCACATATACCAGCTTTGGTAGTTGGGGTCAGGGTGCAGGGTCATCTATGATGCAGTGCCCCTTTGACACATCGAACAGAAACAACTATTTTCTTTTGGAAAATATTAACAGCCGTATATCTTGATTATTGATCCAAAGCAGTTGTACAGCCTGAGTAGAGGAAGTGGTGATTTGAGAACATCTGTGGGGGGGGGGGGGGGGGGGAGGATGGGGAAAGGGGATTTAAATTTCACGTGTAAGAAAAAAAGCCATGGTTGAAATGAGATTTGCTAAGAACATTAAAATGAGTCTTGTGATTCTGCTCCTGGGCTTCATCCTGAACATGGTGCTGTTATCAGACGCTAGCACCATGACCCTGAGGAACACTGTTTCACTTCACTGTGTACGGCACCAGCTACATATACAGTAGGTGAAATTGATTAAAAACCTTTTGACTTCTTCTTAACTCAAGTTACTATCTTGTAGATAAAACTTAGTTACCGATCTCCAGCAAATGCTTGTATAAGTAAATTAAAAATGTGGTTAAGTTGGGTAGAGATGTGTAGATGTGTAGAAATCTGTGTTTAAATAAACACTTGTATAAAATGCTTAAGTAAAACCTGACTCAGGCAAATTTGCTGTTCGAGAGAAAAGATATCAGAGCTTCACACACCTGCTGAGAGCTGGGTGACGACTCTGCACAATCAACACAAAGCTAAAGATAAATATTCATCTGAGTCATAGAAGGAAATAAACCCTTTCCAACTAAATTGATAAGACTCATTTATATACAACTGAACAATTGAGGGTTAAGGGCTTTGCTCAAGGACACAGCAGTGGACGTTTGAAGGACCCTGGATTCTTTGTGATGAAGTATGGTGGTGGTAGCATCGTGCTTTGGGGCACTTTTCAGAAGCAGGTGACAAATAATTTGGTCTTTCTAATAACTCTTATGTCTAATAACACTTATGTGCACTAAGACCAAAAGCAGTGAAATGTCACTATTCTTATTACCAGAGTTGTCATATGATATATAATATAGAACTCTTCTCATTTTAAATTCTCACTGAGGGTTAAACCCCCAAAAGATGAAATCCTAGAACCGCCCCTGGTGTCAACCCAAAAAACACAAAGTTCTTAATTTAATTAGCATTAATTTTGTCATTTGTAAAACATCACAATAATTTTGAGTTGTTTTCGAGGACAGAGCTGGAATCTCCCTACAGTTTGGGCCTTGGTGATACACACGGTATACATTATATTTCCAAAAGTATTGGGTCACCTGACCTTTCCTGCTATATGTGGTTGTTTTCTGATCTCATCCCTACTGAACACCTTTGAGATGAATGTGAACGCTGACTCCACCCTACTTCACCTACATCAGTGCCTGCCTTTCGTATATATATATATATAAATAAAACATGACGTCCAGTTACCAGCATGACACTAAACAGGTAGTAGTAACGGCGACTTTTTACTTAAGTACATGTCAGAGCCCAAACTTCTTTACTTTAACTTGAGTAAAAGAGTGTAGTCACTACTTCTACTTTTACTGGAGTCTTTTAAAATCTGAGTATCTGTACTTCTACTTGAGTAAAGGATGTGTGTACTTTTGCCACCTCTGATTATGACTAAATCTTGAATGAAGATCAATCACACGTTTGAGTAATCAGTGCAGAAATCCAGCTGATCCTGAAGGTCAGGATATTTAACAAATCAACATGATTCTTAGTTATGAATTCCTGGAATACCTGGTAGATTAGCCAGTTTGCTAACTTTGTCTACAACATTGTGTGGACATATATATATATTTATTTTAATTAATGCTACAGTGACACTTTAAGGGTTTGTTAACTTCTGACTTTATTTCATGTCTGTTTGAAGTTTGGTGTCGAAGAACTTCACCAGAAAGAGCTTTTTTTGCCTGAAGTCAGCTAGTCAGGTCTCCAATCATAATACAAAACATAATGTCTTTTTGCAGTGTAGCTAAATAAAGGAATAGTAGCCATGTAAACATTTACATCAAATGACTTCACTATCACACACTGTGTACACTGTGTAAATGTGTGTTTGGGTCACAAAACTTGGTTTACAAGCCACAGTGTCAAGTTCTTCTGCTTAGGCTGCATGATACAACAGAGTAACATACAGATACATTAAATATATTTTCATTATTTTAATTTTTTTATTATATATTATTTTATTATCAAAGATTAAACTCAATAAAAAATTGCATTCATTCATACATAAATTTCCTTTTAGTTCTTTAGTTTCAGAAATGAACCTCTTACTGCTTCCACTAACAATTAGTAAGTAGATGATGATGATGATTTACATTAACTTTACATTAAATGTAAGTAATGCGTTCTGGATATAAATTAAATGTAATAATTATCCATTTTTTTTATTTTAACATTCTAAAAGTTTTTAAGCTTTTCTACACTGCTTTACAGTGTTTTACATTTTTAATTAAGTGTTATTTAAATCCACTTGAATGAATCATTTTAATTGGAATCATAATTATAAACAGTTAATAGTTTTAATAAAATAATAAAATATACTTTAATATGGAAAACGGATGAACTTCACATGTTATGTTTTACACATTATTCACATGTAGGACAATTGCAATCATTGTTGCTTTGTAATATATGCAACAAGATCATCTACCCCATCCAAACGACCCCTTCAACCCCATATCGATGCCCCTTCACCTTGTCCGACGGAGCCCCTCTTCCCCATGCTGAAAAAGCCTTTACCCCAAATCTGATTAAATCTGCTTTTACTGCCTGATATTATAGAAATCATCACCTAAAGACTGACTTGGCCCTGCCTCTGTACATCTGTACATCTCACCCCATCCTTCTCTCTGCTGAAAATCTAGAACCAAGATTTCTCTACAAAATCATAAATTCATCATTTAATCATTAAAAAAAATGTTGTGTCAATGAATCTTTAGACAATAACCCACAATACAGTATAATAAAATGTTTCTGTTAATAAATCAAAATCTTTGTATTAATAAATCATGCAGTTCACTCAGTGGTGCAATGATAGCTTTATTTGAATCTGCACTGCATTAAGCAACAATAACAACATTAAGCATCATAATAAATGGTGTGTGTGTGTTGCAGTGCGATCTTAGTTGAAGCCTTAAGGTTTGCAGTTTTTGAAGTCGACTTCACGAACACAAAGATTGCTAAATCTAGGAGTAGTAACACTGAAAGACACACACACACACACACACACACACACACACACACACACACACACACACACACACACACACACACACACACACATCAGTACAATTTTCTGTACTCTCATCTCATTTAGAAACCATTTATTAATATAATAAATCATGTAATAAAACAGTGATTGTCAGATACTCACATGCAGCCTTTCTGTGGACAGTGTGAGCCTGTCGGTTTAATCTGCAGGATTTGCTTGGGAGGAATTTTTCCAAGGAAGAAGTCGAAACAGCAAGGCTCGACTTCTCCAATAACTATTGTAGCTTCTAGTGAGTGAGAGACATATCAGGTGTTTCAGTCCAATTTAATCAAAACTTTCAATAAAATAAACATCAGAAAAATTTATTAATCTTTCAGTTAATGATTATAAATAATCTAAATGTGTGATAAAATTCCCATTGACTTTAGGTGTATATACATCAAATCTATCTCAATACATTTTGTGTGTGTGTGTGTGTGTGTGTGTGTGTGTGTGTGTGTGTTCTACTATATAATTAATTGTATCTTATTGTACGTAACCAAATTGTGTAATAAACTCACGGTTAGCGTGTGAGTAGAGCGCCATGATCAGGACGAAGCCCAGGACCAGAAACAGACGATTCATCTTGATGTTCTCAGCAGGTGTGTGAAGCTCGGTTATCTTCTCTGTCTCTCTAACAGCAAATTTGCCTGCCTTAAGTTTAGTGGCTCGTTTTTATAATAGAAAGTCAGAGTTTCCCCACCCCCGTTAGACATTTCTCCACTTCCTCCAGTCGAGCTGAAGATGGATTAAAAAGATAAATCAAAGCAACTGATCCATCGCACATCCTTTAAACATGTAACATACAGTACAATATCGAACCTATAAACATTTACGACTATAAAAATAATTAATTACATGTGTAAATACATACACACAGAAGTGTGAGACATAATTTAATGGATAGCTATAAGTGTTTAAAACAAACAGAAGTCTGGTGTGTAGACAAACAGAAGTTATTTGGCTTTGTTGCAAGAGAGAAACCTTTCACATGACAAACTTGTGAAAATTAAGACATTCAGAATCCAAGAATTCAGTCTTCTTCTTGATAATCTTTGGCTGTGTAATGATCGTGTGATCTTCAGATCATTTTGATAATTCAGTACTGAATGTCACTGAGGCTTCTACATACAGTTACAGATGGACAAGACAGAATTTTGAAATTTTAGGTTTTCTTTAACAGGACACAGCCACAAACTTGACACAAAGGTCACAGATAGTAAACGCCTGGTGAAGCAGGTGAAGGTCGAGGCCCGTCTTACCTCAATGAGCATTTTAGCTTCTGTGAATCGAATGCAGTACAGTGTAGTCATGGAAGGATGCTGTGATCCTGTGACAGGATTGTTTCTACACCGCTCTCTGGATCATAACCTTCAACAGAACAGGCTCGACTCTGTTCTGGCACCAAGGTGGTGGAATCAACTTCTCTAGGAGTCCGAACAGCCGAGTTACTGACTATCTTCAACCCTCCTATTGTCCTCCAATACAAATTAGGAGCACCTAGTCAACTTGACCTTCTCTATTTTGACTGCTTATAAGAAATGAAGTATATACGATAGAACATGTTTCAACATATTAACATATATTTTGCAAAAAAAAAAAATATATATATATATATATATATATATATATATATATATATATATATATATATATATATATATATATATATTTGGTATAATAAACCTTATTTATATACAAAAATGGCTCATTTTTAGTAAAAAAAAAAAAAACAGAAATTTTGAATTATTTTCACTATAGTGGCACAACACAGGCTGGTAAATTTCAACGGCAGGAGATTGTTTTGAAACCATGTTGACCATTTTTAATGTCAGCAAATAATAAAACCTGTTTTTTTTCCAGGTCAAATTGACTTGAATGCTTATAAACTGATTTTATCTAAACAGTATTACAGTGATGATGATGATGATGATGATGATGATGATTATCTTTAGCTATTATTTTTCATTTCATACTGAGATGTTGCTGTATTCTGTATGCCTGCCCATCGCTAGATGTGGCACTACCTTAGAATTCAAAAACTTCACAGAATCGTCACTATTTCTACAATTACACACATTTTCACATCCTGTTTACGTGGAGCGTCGGCCATAAGAATCCCTGTAACTGAGCTTTACCACAGAAACGATTATTATGTTGGCTTTGTAGAAGCCAACATTCTGTTTTCCTATTTAAGCTTAGACAAAAGTTTATCAAGAGTAACTCCTCCTAGGGCTTTCGCACCACATGCACCAAATTCAGATATGTTTGTTGCTATTACTTTTCTAAGCAATCCGATTACTGGTACCTCCGGTACCGGGTCTCAAAGTGGCCTTTTCCCCCATAGACTCCCATTATAAAGTTTGGAGGTTTATAACTCGTCAAGCTTTCGAACTATCTACACCAAACTCGGCCAGCTCCTTTAGGGTGATACTCTGTACAGAGGTTTAAATTGGTGTACCGACTGGCCTTTCGGTTATCCCGCAGCCCCGCCCCCAAAATATCAAAATCAAAAAACGTTTTACAACATGGAAATGTGACATATCAAGACACTCTGCCCAATGCGGGGAACTTCCTCAAGAGTATTCGGATGACATCATTTGCTCGTCTCCACTTGCCTCCAAATGTTTTGGCACCCTAGCTTTCTATCCACTTGCCTCCAAATGTAACACTGATCCTTGTCCACTCGCCTTTAAAAAAAACACCGGCCTTTGCCAATACTTGCTTTGTCAAAGCCAACATCAAAGTTTGTCATGACAAACTTTACAAATCTAGTTAATAATGTTTCTTTATTATTTATTAATCACCACTTCTGACCAATCAGACTTAAAAAGTATTAAAAACTTCATTAGCAGATAGCTTTGTATGTTTGTGTGTGTGTGTGTGTGTGTGTGTGTGTGTGTGTGTGTGTGTGTGTGTGTGTGTGTGTGTGTGTGTGTGTTGTTATACAGGGTTACACAGTGCAATGTAAAATAAATTAATTAGTCATTATTTAATACAGTTTCATGTTATACAAGCATGAGATTTTTTCACTTCATTATTGCATTTTTATTCATTAAGCATCAACAGTTTGTTCCATTAATAAAGTTTGTTCGATTCGATTGATTTGATTGTAGTAGATGAAGTTTATTTTAGGGGGTTATTCTGGAGACACAAATATCCCTTAGGCATCTTAACACTGAAACACACAGAGAAACAAACACACAAATCATCCGAGTCTTAAAACAGATAATTCAGAATGAAATGAGTTAAAGAGCAACGCATGTGTTTATCATCTACAGGCTGAAACTCACATGAAGCCTTGCAGTAAACAGTGTGACCCTGTATCCACTACCTTCAGGATTCTTTTAGATTTAATTTTGACAGGGTAAAACTTGAAACAGCAGTCTCCAGGTCCGGGCGGAAGGCTTAAAGCTGAGTGAGAAACACACAATATTAACAGCTCAGTTAATCAAAAAATATATATAGTAATGATCCGAATTAATAAACACTTATCATACCATGTCGTATATATTTGATCTATTTTGTTCTTTAAGTGATTCATCCCTCTTGAGGGACATTTAATCATCATGCTAATATTATAAAATGTTGATATATTTGTTAATAATATATATAACATTATTAATATATATATATAATGGCACAGTATGCTAATTCAGTGTGTATATATATATATTTATATATATATATATATATATATATATATATATATATATATATATATATATATACACACTGAATTAGCATACTGTGAGCTCTAGCCTCAAAGTGAACATCTACAAGAAGAAAAGGTAGGTGTGACTGAAAAGGGAATGTTAAAAGAAAAAACAAACTAGCATCAAATACTCACTTAATTGTAAATACAGCTCTTAATAAACATCAGAGTAAATACCCCATGGTGTGTAGCTACATAAAATACTCACGGACTGCACTAGAGTAAAGCGCCATGATGATGACGAGGCCCAAGCAAAAAGTCACAGAGCTGCTCTTCATGTTCCCAGGAGGTGTTAAATGATCTGCTCTGTTCTCTCTCATTTATGATGCTCTGTTCTCTCTCATTATCTCATTTGGTCACATTTTATTATCTCAATATATTCAAGCAGATTTTTCCCCCCATTCACTCAGTATTAAGACTTATCTTCTCTCTCCTCATTACACCACTTCCTCTCCAGAGTGTATAGCCACTAGAAATCCACTGAAGCTCCATAATTAAGACTGAGGGAAAGACACAATATCAATAACTAATTAAGGCCAGAGGGTAATTAAAAAAAGATATCCAGAACATGGCAAGGGTTGAAACACATAGAGTACAAGATCATTGCTGAGATCTTAATGGTTTCACAATGAGACAGTTCTCATGAAGACTTGCTGGACCAGGAAGTAATAATAAGGCGTAGTTCATACTACACCACGAGCATGGTGAGCGTGACCTCAGTGCAAATGTCCAGAATCCTCAGTACATTATCTAAATATTTTTCAATTCAATATATTTGTATAGCACTTTTAACAATTCCCATTGTCTCAAAGCAGCTTTACAGAAGTATGGAAACATAGAGAGAGAAAAAAGAAATATATAGAAGAAGAAGAAGAAATATGGATAAAAATAAATATATGAATATATACAATTAAAGTTTACAATTTATTTAAAGAATATTAACTTAAAATTTCAAATACTATATATCTATCCCTGTCCCTAATGAGCAGACCGGAGACGATGGCTGCAAGGACAACCTCCCCGAGAGGATATGAGGAAGAAACCTTGAGAGGAACCAGGCTCAGAAGAGAACCTCATTCTCATTTGGTTGACACTGGACAGTAAATAGTGTAAATGTAAATAATGTCCTTTCTACAACAGTTTATAATAGTGGAACCGAGAGCTCCTGAGGAACTAATGGGTCATCGCAAATTCTCAGTTCAGCACAGACCTGATTGCTGATAAAGACCAGACCATACAGCTGACTCACTCAAAATCGGTTCAAAGACGTCTCCAGGCAGCTCCATTAACAACATTCCCATGAGACACTGGCCGAACATGCTGATGAATCCCTGGCTCAGTATTGTAGCCTTGGAAGATTCCTGTAACTCCATCCTGTACCTGCCAGGGTCTTACAACAGTGTGCCTGTGTTGCATCTCAGTTGTAGCATCACGTGATGTTGGAACTGATGAGTGCTTGATCTGAGCGAGAGATGAGATGAGATGAGATGAGATGAGATGAGATGAGAAGAGGTTTATTAAATTAAGTGTTGTATCAACTACATCCATGTCATATTCAGATGGACTGAAATTCTGAAATTCTGCTCTATCCTGCTTCCGAGCTCTATTTATTTCTTAATTAAATAATTTAATTTTAAACCTGATAAACAAACAATACTCCAAAATAAATAAATTAAATACATAAAAACATTTTAACTTCAACTTTAAGTTAATTTTATAAGTTATTACAAGTCTGTTTTTTTTAAAAGCTAATCTGTTAATACACACACACACACACACACACACACACACACACACACACACACACACACACACACACACACACACACACACACACACACACACACACACACACACACATCCCTCCCTTCACCATATTTTCCTTTAAACATACAGGGACAGGAAAAGTGTGAGAGCTGATAAAAGTATGAGTGTTGAGTCATCAGGATGAAGTGGATGTAGACTCTAGTGACTAGGCTAGGCTTTTTTTTCAAATAATACTGTTTATTGCACGTAGCAGTATTTTAAAATTGTGTTCCCAGGAGTTCAGAGGTATTGCGACTGTTAGAGTATTTCCTTATTTTAAACTTGCTGAGAATGTCTTGGGTAACTAGCTCATTGATTCGGGTGTGTTCTGAAATAGTCATAATAAGAAATTGTACAAAGGAACCATATTTGAACATTGTGAAGCATTAGCCTACATGTAATAGAGCTACTGTATACTGCAATGAATTCAATTCAATTCAATTCATTTCAAGTTTATTTGTATAGCGCTTTTTACAGTGGGCTTTGTCTCAAAGCAGCTTTACAGAACATAAACATAGAACAGAAGGTAAACATAAAGAGAAATATAGAGAATTAATAATAGTAAAAATTCAAGATATACGTACTGTATATAGTTCACAGTGTGTATGTATGTATGTATGTACAGTATGTATGTATGTATGTATGTATATGTATTTACCCCCAATGAGCAAGTCTGAGGTGATTTAGGCAGCAGTGGCAAGGAAAAACTCCCTTAAATTGGTAAGGAAGAAACCTTGAGAGGAAACAGACTCAAAGGGGACCCATCCTCATATGGGTGACACTGGGGGTGTGATTATAAATATACACTCATCAAATGTTGAATCGGTCTAAAGATCACATGGAGTTCAGATCTCCTCTTGGTATCAACTTAGCTCAACTGGAGCTGGTAGATCTGTAGATGTCTCAGGATTCTTAGAGTCAGCCTCATCTCAGTGGAGGTCCAAAATCTTCATCGCACGGAAGATGATCGGAGCTGGTACAATGAAATGCTGAGTAAGAAAGGTTGGTAAATACTGACATACTGTATTAGCAGAGGATAGATGGTTCAAATACTTATTGTTTCTTAATTTGCATGTTTTTTGGGGGGTACATGATGGTCCTTTGATCATTTTTCTGTAGTCACCTGATGTACAATTTTTAAGCTTCTTTTTGTTTCCAAAGAACAAAATCCATCTCTTCAAGATTAATCTTACTCTCTCTCCTACCTTAAAATAGCATATTCTGTCAAACCATTTCATATCTACTATCACTATCAGTTTGGTATCTTATTGTGTTTGACATAAAGGCCTTATTGCATTACAGTACACTCTATGCACAGGCAGGATAAAGTACTAAGTTTGAGAATGTAACTTTTAAAGACAGCCATAAAATTGCCATTTTTTAAAAAAAACTATAGTGGTCAAACTATAGTAATGGTAACTAGAACGGTACATTTCCTGAAGAAAATGTGAATGGTGCTTGCACGTGGCAAGTTCCCCTCATCAAGCTGAGTGTTTTGATACATTACATGTCCATGTTGTGCTAACTTTTTGATTTTGCTTATTTTGGGGGCGGGGCTACACGTGACGTCAGTTCCCCTCATTGGGCTGAGTGTTTTGATATGACATGTCCATGTTGAGCTAACTTTTTGATTTCGCTTATTTTGGAGGGCGGGGCTACCTGTGACATCACGTGAATACCCGGTAGGGTCCCAATACTTTTTGCTACTAAAATAAAACTTTGTCCGGTGTAAGGTCCTAAAGGAGCTGGTCGAGTTTGGTGTAAATCGCTCGAAAACTTGCCGAGTTATAAACCTCCAAAATTTATAATGGAAGTCTATGGGGGAAAAAAAACCCGTTTGAGCTTCCGTACTGGGAATTCCGGAATTCCGATCACTTATAAAAGTCATAGCACACCTGTCCTCAATGAGCTGGTCAATTTGACACCTCATTCGTGGGTCTAGGACAAAAGCCGCAGGACAAGTTACGCGCCGAAATTTTGTTCGTCACAAATAACAAGAATGTTGCATTGCAACAACTATTAACTACATTTTGTAATGACATATCCCTTCCAGTGGGGGGCACGGTGGCTTAGTGATCAGCTAAGACCATTAGACAGCTGTAGCTCATACAGAACGCTGCTGCCAGAATTCTGACCAGAACCAAAAAATCTGAGCACATCACTCCAGTCCTCAGGTCCTTACACCGGCTTCCAGTTACATTTAGAATAGATTTTAAAGTATTGTTACTCGTTTATAAATCACTTCATGGCTTAGGACCGAAATACATGACAGGTATGCTAATTGAATATAAACCAAGCAGACAACTCAGATCATTAGGATCAGGTCAGTTAGAGATACCAAGGGTTCACTCAAAACAAGGTGCGTCAGCATTTAGTTATTATGCCACCTATAGCTGGAATCAGCTTCCAGAAGAGATCAGATGTGCTTCAACGGTAGACGCTTTTAAATCAAGATTAACAAAACATCACTTATGGATCTCCTTATGGATCTCCTTATGGATCTCCCCCCTATTTTCATGATTTTCGCCTAAATGACCTACCCACCTAAATGACCTACCCACCCCTATACTTTGACACACAGGGGTGAGCCTTGTGAGAGAGTCTCTAGTTTCAGATACAAGTGTCAGAGTGATTCTAGGCCTTACTGACACAAATTTACAGAGGCTAGAATGGAAGGTTTTTTCCGTCTGAGTCGTTTACCTGATAAACTGATTAATCTTATTGCTCTGGAACATGTTAGGAACCAAATAACAACTGAGGGTAATAGCCACATGTCTTGGCTTTCACCAAAAAAAAAAATTCAAGTCAAAAGACTTGAAATATTTTTTTGGTGAAAAAAAAATTCAAGTCAAAATACTCAAAATTGGATTTTATATGAATATTTTTCTACGGACATGTCCGTCCGTTCATGTTTTTCTTGTTTACTTGTTTACTGTATAACTTTGAATTAAAAGACTGCATGCTCAGTTTAAAAGGCCTAAAACAAAGAGAACCCCTCTGCCTAGAAGTCTGCTGTGAAAAAAGGCCTGTAACCTGTAACCTGACACCCTGAGCTGTGAGAGTGTGAAAAAGTCGAGTATTGCGCAATAAACCCATTGCGCAGCCATTTCTGCGCAGCTCAGGCATCAGACATACCGTTGTAATTGTCTCCTTATTGGCTAAAGAGCTGTAAAGGTCCCGGATAATTACATTGCTACTGGAGGGAGCAATTGTCAGTCAAAGGGAGTCCCACCTAGGATGGAGAGACATCATTGGCTTCTCAGCCATCTATCTCTGCACTACAAGTGCTGATTGGCTCAAGTGAGGGCTTGTTTGATTCGTTAGGCCCTGGACTACAAATCTGATGCAACAGTGTAGTTTTAGAAGCCTCATGGGAGAAGTGAGAGCCGAAACAAAGGAAGGAGGTGAACTGCTGTTTCAAGTTTTCGGTCAGAAACGGAATATTTGCGAGGCGACCAAAGCGTTTTGGATTAAAAGGTTCCTTGGACTCTTGGGGATTTTTGAGAAGCATTTGTTTTGGAAAATATTACCCAGTGAAGAAAGGGAAGCGTCTTAAGTAAGGGAACAACTGGTCTAGCGCCACCTAGTTCAGTTCACTACCAATTTTGATTCAAATAGTATGACGGCTATAAATCATATTATGCTTTGTGTGTGGGCTTAATAAAATCTTGAGAGTCTAAGCTTTAATACAAAAATAAGTTTAACCGTGTATTTAGAGGATTTAATGCTTAAAAGCTACAACGAAGTTGCTTCAGCCTCATCCCCTAGTGGTCATTTTCCGTATTGTGCCGTGGACGGTATGGCGGTCACACTGACTGCACTCTTTATCCCAATGGCGTAAGTTTGATTTTGACATTGGTGAGGACATAATTTATTTGACATTGGTGGGGACATAATTTATTTGACATTGGTGGGGACAACATTCCCCATGTTTTGTGCATAAAACTGTTGTTATAAGAATACTTTCTTCCTCAAATACCCGTAGCCTGCATAATCATGTTGCATATTGCTTCATACAACGGAATATAACTGCACTGCAGCCGACCTAAACACAGTAGCGAGAAAAACAAAGCCAATCAAACAGCGACGTGGGTTAGAGAGGCAGGACTCAAAAAAGGCAATGGCCAATCATTTTAGAGAGGTGAGTTACAGAGGCGGGATTCATTACAGGGGGTAAATCTGTTAACTGTTTGTGTTCCACTAGTTGCGCTATTTTTTACAGAAAGCCGTTGTAAAATATTTTCATCTTATTTAATGATTCCTGGATAAATGTTAAATGAAATAAGTAAAAAAGCACAAGACACAGACGGATATCAGTGGTTATGTATAAATATATATAAGCTTGTCGAATTATTGCTAGGGACAATTGAGTGTTCCCTGGATATTGGTAGGGAAAAGTCCCTACCGTCCCTACCCAAATCGACGCCCTTGCTTTATCCAAATCACTTTTACTCCTGTTTTATTCTTTTAACATATTGTAAACTGTTTTTATTAAAATCACGTTTATTTTCTTTAATTGTTCTTTGTTTTTATTATGATTTTATCGTGTGTCTCTTATTTTTACATATATATATATATATTTTTCTCTCTTATAAATTGTTTTCTAATTTCTATGTAAAGCACTTTGAATGACCTCCATGTATGAAATGTCCTATACAAATAAACTTGCCTTGCCTTGCCTAGCATGTTCGCCTCACACCTCCAGGGTTGGGGGTTCGATTCCCGTCTCCACCTTGTGTGTGTGGAGTTTGCATGTTCTCCCCGTGCCTCGGGGGTTTCCTCCGGGTACTCCGGTTTCCTCCCCCGGTCCAAAGACATGCATGGTAGGTTGATTGGCATCTCTGGGAAAATTGTCCGTAGTGTGTGTGTGTGTGTGTGTGTGAGTGAATGAGAGTGTGTGTGCCCTTCGATGGGTTGGCACTCCGTCCAGGGTGTATCCTGCCTCGATGCCTGATGACGCCTGAGGCTCCCCGTGACCCGAGAAGTTCGGATAGGATTAGCGCATTATCTTTCTAATACCCTGCACCATCTGAAACACTGGGTGCAAAATGAAGAATAAGAGTAAGTCCTTGTGTCTTACTGACTGAATGTGATTTATAAATGGTCCATAAATTAATATGATCGATTGGAAACGGGTGAATTTAAGTCTGATGACGTGAGTACCACGTGAGTTACTGTATGAAAGTTCATAATAATTAATAATGACTACATATAATGATTTAAAGATTCACAGAAACACACAGTTCTGGTTAAATTTTGCATAATGTTGCTTAACTACCAAGTAATTAAAATTGAAGATTGCACAAATATATTCACAAATTAAGCAATGGATAAAATGAGCAATGAGTATTCTGTCAGGCTAGAAATGTCAGGTGGGGTCAGATCTTTGTGTTGTATGTTAGACATCAGAATGGTGAACTTGATATCAATGATTGTATTTATTAAAAGAATTTTCTAAAAATTAGTCCTGTACTTTGCTGGCATACAGTGTGTTACACTTAACAAAAATACTAGTGTGCTTCTTTTGGAATTAACGTGCATTATAGTACACTTTTGCACGTTCATGGTACAATAAACTAAAATTGTCACGATGTACATTTAAACAGTTTAACCGTTTCTATGGCAACAGGTCCTTCATAGTGACTCCTATTCTGGATCCTCCACAAGATCACAAGACCAAACTATTTATTTTACTGGAAGAAACAGTTAAGGAAAATATTAAGTTGAGAAACTATAAGTAACCTAACTGCTTAGTGAGTGTACAGTAGGGGGCGCCACACACACACACGCACGCGCTAGAGTAATATTTTTATCAGTGCAGAAATTAGCAAATTATTATAAAACAAGTCAGAATTACACACTAATAACTCAAAACTGACAAAATAAAATAAAAATGATACAGAGCATAAATTTGCATGAATTATAAAGATTTACATTTCTGTCTCAAAAATGTTTACGTTTTTTTTTCCAGAATGACAAGACTAACATCACACCAGCCCTCAAACCACATGAGCTCATCACATCTCTCTGATTCCTCACACATCTGCATTGTTCCCATAAATATTAACACTATTTACAGTAGGTCATGTTGTCTGTGTGTTCACCTGCAACGTTCTCTTCATATTCAGTCTGTTATCTTGTGCAGTATGTTTGTGTTTTCATGCTGCGGTTTAACGGCTATTTATTAAGGTTAGTTTCATTAATAAACCCCTCCACCATCGGATGCCTGATGGGGCTTTTTAACTTCCCCATTGTGTTCCATGCTTTCATCATGTGTTTTGTGCCATGCTGAATAATCAAAGTGTGTATATTAGAGTATATTGTCTTGTATATTAGATTCTCAAATATTCATGAAGGCAGGAATAATTATAATAATCTGGACACATCTTACTTTCCAGGCATCTTCATTACAAAAAAATATTAATGTATTGCAGTGATAAATATGTTACAAAACTGAGTTGAACAAACTTTATTTTATTAAATCATTTTAATTCATTCATTCATTTTCTACCGCTTATCCGAACTACCTTGGGTCATGGGGAGCCTGTGCCTATCTCTAGCATCCTCGGGCATCGAGGCAGGATACACCCTGGACGGAGTGCCAACCCATCGCAGGGCACACACACACACACACTCTCATTCACTCACACACTACAGACAATTTTTCCAGAGATGCCAATCAACCTACCATGCATGTCTTTGGACCGAGGGAGGAAACCGGAGTACCCGGAGGAAACCCCCAAGGCACGGGGGGAAAACATGCAACTCCACACACACAAGGCTGTAAGGTGAGAATCGAAACCCCAACCCTGGAGGTGTGAGGCGAATGTGCTAACCACTAAGCCACCGTGCCCAACTGTGGGGTTCTATAAGAAAAAGCTCTACCCCCTGCTGGAGTCATTTGTACTTGAGGTACTACCAAATATCCTGCACCTTTTGATCAAAGTAGGTGTGACGGATCATAAAAAAAAGCTAAAGATCACCCAGGTACTGTGGCACGAGACCATTAAGTGATTTATAGGTTAGTAACAGAAAAAACTAACAGAAAAGAAACTAACTAACTAAATTGAAATAAATTTAAATTCAAAATTTATTTTCCAAATCTACAGGGAGTTGCAGCAGAGTGACGAAGGAGCCGCAAGTTGCCGACCCCTGATCCAGACAGTAAAGCATTACAATAATCCAACGTAGAGGTAATAAATGCATGAACTAGTGTTTCTGCATCATGTAATGACATCATATTTCTTATCTTAGCAATATTTCTGAGATGAAAGAATGTCACCCTTGTGATATTATTTATGTTAGTTTTAAAGGTCTTTCGCTGCTGCACAGAAAAACAATCCAGAGTTACTCTGTAATCAGAAAGCTTACTTCTGGCTGCTTGTGTGGTCCTAATGAAAGAACGTTAAGTTAAGCAGGCAGAAGTTAGTAAGCATCCACTGTCTGATGTCCCACACAGTCTTCAATCTTATTAAGATGGTGACTCACATCTGACTTAGAGCTGTGTGTCATCAAGATAACATAGAGCTGTGTGTCATCAAGATAACAGGTGAAGTTAATACCATTAACAATATCAGTCATTCTATGAACTGCTGTCATCACCATGAAAGCTTGTTAGCTAGGGAAACTAGTCACTGGGGCTAAACATAGTGAGCTTCACATGTGTCATAGCATCTTACTAGCTAACGATCTAGCTAGGCAAGGCAAGGCAAGTTTAATTGTATAGCACATTTCATACACAGAGGTCATTCAAAGTGCTTTGCATTTTAGTTAGTTAGCTAAGCAACACCACAGTAGTTGTGGGCTTAATGATTGCTATCTAGCAGCTGCTCTTATGAAAAAACGAACTCTATTTGAACCTGTATGTTGCAAAATTGTGTTATTATGGAGAGGAAATGTCTCACAATATCGGTGAAATCATTATCTGGTACAATCGGCATCCAGGGAGTTTATCGTTAATTAGAACTGAGGAAGTCAAATTTATTGCGTTGTTCTTTGGGATTTTATTTAATATAATTTTATTTGGGTTGATGGTTAATTGAGGTTTGATGTTTTGTGTGTTTAATTGTGTTTGTATTGAAAAACTTTATTTGTGACTCCAGGACCAATCGCTCTGTTGATGAAAAATGATGGTTTTTTTCAGCATCTTACTCCTTCACTGAAGGACCTTCAGGCTATATTAAAAAAACTCGTATCCAGTTTTTTTTATCAGCCAACATGGCAAAATGTAAAATTAACATAAATAAAGTGCCTTCTACAAACACGATATAAGAAATTATATTGTTTTACTGATAAATATTATAATTATACTATTAAGTTTGGGGTAAAGGTTAAAGATTCTGCCTGAAAAAGAGGAGTTTAAATGTTTCTGTTAAGGGTGGAGTTAAGCAAGAGTTGGATGGATGGATGGATGGATGGATGGATGGATGGATGGATGGATGGATGGATGAATGAATGAATGAATGGATGGATGGATGGATGGATCAATGGATGGATAGATGAAAGGATGGAGAGTTATACAGACCTTGTACCAGTCTGTTATAGTGTAGAGTGTTTGAGCTAAAAGCTGAAGCAGTCGTTTTACAGGTCAGTCTACAGTCCAAACATGACCTACGTTCACAAGCTCTGGGTATTGACTCAACTCAGCTGTCTATATGTTTTTTGTATTTAAGTGTGCCGCATTGCCGATGGCAGCACTGAATCTACTGTTGTATTGTCCTGTCTTTAGTCCGTGTCATGTTTAGTGTTTCCTTTGTTATTAAACCCTGTTTTGTTTTGCTATCCTGCGTTTGGGTCCGCTTCCTTACCCCGCGTCGTGACATCAGCAGAAATGACATTTGTTCTGTTTCTGGTCTCAGCCTTACAGATAGAGTGAAGAGGATAAACAGAAATCTCTCACTTCGTCTAAACTTCTGCAGAAGTGTAAGAGATTGTAGCTAAATGTTTAAGATTAAATGCAAACTAATCTAACACAATCTTCTCTGTCACACTGCTCATGGGTTTTGCTGCACCTTTGCTTTGGGGGTCATGCATTATTCATGAATTCTTTAAAATTCTCACTCACTCATTTTCTACCACTTATCCGAACTTCTCGGGTCACGGGAAGCCTGTGCCTATCTCAGGCGTCATCGGGCATTCTTTAAAATTAATTGTGAATTTTTTTTTTTTTTGTGATTCCTGTGTTGTTTTGACCGTGGGCCTGGGCTCATTGTCCTACCGAAAGGTGAAGTTACTGTTTTCAGTTTTTATTTGTTTTTGTTTTTTTAAATGTGAATGGTGTGCATGATGCCTCCACCACCACCACATTTCACTGTAGACATGGTGTTAGTTAAGGCGTGTTTGAATTTGTGTAAGGTTTCACACAAAGCACTTAGAAACAAACCAAAAACCACATATTTAATAACCATGGTTGCGCTTTCACAGAGCTCTCCTTGAGCAACAGTTTCTTTCTCACCATACAGTTACACTGATCGTTTGATACGGTGCACCTTCGCCCTCAGTCACAGGACTCTGTAAGTCAATGTAGGTTCATGTTTATGTGCTGTACAATACTGTGTAAGAAGGAAAGAGAAACTTTTTGATTTCCAAAAGATATCTTTTCCAAAAATTTGAGATTAACAGATTAATTAATACAAGGCATTAAACTAAATACTGGGTGGTTTCACTAGCGAAACCAGGACAAAGTCTCAAAAGCTCAAACACATCATTTAATGGTTTGTTAATTAAGTAAGCAGCATTTCATAAAACAGATGTTATTCTCTATATACACAACTCGCACATCTGTAAGTGTATTATTGCTTTTATACAACAGTTCCCTAAACAAGAAATGAATATCAAGTAACTGATAGTTCAGACACATATGGATAAACATTAAATATACTATATGCCCAAAAGTAAGTGCACCCCGGCCATTACACTGGCATTTAGATCATCATCAGACTGTTTAAAACTGTATTGGATGTTTCTGTGTGCTGTAGCTTTACAATTTCCCTACACTGGAACTAAGAGACTAAAACTCTGAGCCCTTGAGCTTCATCATGGTGTGGAGGTGAAGGTTGGAGTAAAGTGTCCTGTACAGAGCCCTGACTCAACCTCACCGGACACCTTTGGAATGAACTGGAACTGGTGTCTCCTCAACATCCTGAACATCAGAGTCTGATCTGATGTTATAGAATTTTTTAATATGTTTTTACAGAAATGAACAGAATTGAACAGATTATTATTATTTGATCGTCATTTCGAAACCACAGACTAGAGAACTTAGGCTGCATGAGTCATTTCATGTGTCTAGTTAGCTAACTCTGCAGGAAAATGATCTTCTTCCTGTGGTAGCCTTTACTACTTTAGGTACTATTCTGCCGAACTTAACCACATTTTCCACTCCAGCAATACAAGCATTTACTTGAGAACTGCAATTAAGATTTATCTACAAGATAGTAACTCGAGTTAAAAGGAAGTCAAAAGGCTACTTTATATGTAGCAGGTGAGATTAAGATTAAACTCAATAAAATAAATTGCATTCATTCATACGTAAATTTCCTTTTAGTTCTTTAGTTTCAGAAATGAACCTCTTACTGCTACTACTAACAATTCAGGTAAGAAAAAGTAGATGATGATGACGATGATGATGATTTACATTAACTTTACATTAAAGGTAAATCAAGCATTCCAAATATAAATGACATTATGAATGTAATAATTATCCATTTTGTAATTTTAATATTATAAATGTTTTTCTACACTGCTTTACAGTGTTTTAAAATTTTACTTGAGTTATTTAAATCCACTTGAATTAATCATTTTATTTTAATCATAATTATAAACAGTAAATAGTTTCAATAAAATAATAAAATATACTTTAAAATGGAAAACAGATGAACTTCACATGTTATGTTTTACACATTATTCAAATGTATTACAATTGCATTGCTGCTTTGTAATATATGCAACAAGATCCTCTACCCCATACAAACGACCCCTTCTACCCTATATCGATGCCCCTTCACCTTGTCTGACTGAGCCTCTCTTCCCCATGTTGAAAAAGCCTTTACCCCAAATCTGATTAAATCTGCTTTTACTGCCTGATATTGTAAAAATGATCACCTAAAGACTGACTTGGCCCTGCCTCTGTACATCTGTACATCTCACCCCATCCTTCTCTCTGCTGAAGATCTAGAACCAAGATTTCTCTACAAAATCATAAATTCATCATTTAATCAATAAAAAAATGTTGTGTCAATGAATCTTTAGACAATAACCCACAATACAGTATAATAAAATGTTTCTGTTAATAAATCAAAATCTTTGCGTTAATAAATCATGCAGTTCACTCAGTGGTGCAATGATAGCTTTATTTGAATCTGCACTGCATTAAGCAACAATAACAACATTAAGCATCATAATAAATGGTTCATAAATGTGGTGAAGAAATGACTCAGCTTAAACTTTAGTAAATAAGTGTGTGTGTGTGTGTGTGTGTGTGTGTGTGTGTGTGTGTGTGTGTGTGTGTGTGTGTGTGTGTATCTTGCAGTGTGATCTTAGTTGAAGCCTTTAGGTGTGCAGCCTTTGACGATGACTTTACGAACACACAGATTGGGATATTTAGGAGTAGTAACACTGAAAGACACAAACACCCACACACACAAACACATCAGTACAATTTCCTCTACTCTCATCTCATTTAGAAACCATTTATTAATATAATAAATCATGTAATAAAACAGTGATTGTCAGATACTCACATGCAGCCTTGCTGTGGACAGTGTGAGCCTGTCTGTTTAACCTGCAGGATGTTTTTGGGAGGAATTTTTCCATCGAAGAAGTTGAAACAGCAAGGCTCGACTTCTCCAATAACTTTTATAGCTTCTAGTGAGTGAGAGACAGATCAGGTGTTTCAGGCCAATTTAATCAAAACTTACAAAAAAATTAAACATCAGAAAAATTAATTAATCCTTCAGTTAATGATAACAAATAATCTAAATTTGATGCAACTACATCAAATCCATCTCAATAAATTGTGTGTCTGTATACAAACTATTTTTTAGTTCTGCTATATATGTATATGGGCCAGTCATGGCCTAATGGTTAGAGAGTTTGACTCCTAACCCTAAGGTTGTCGGTTTGAGTCTCGGGCCGGCCACGACTAAGGTGTCCTTGATCAAGGCACCGAAACCCCCTCCCCCCCAACTGCTCCGCGGCTGGCCACTGCTCCGGGTGTGTGTTCACAGCTAGGTGTGTGTGTGTGTGTGTGTGCACTTTGGATGGTTTAAATGCAGAGAACAAATTCTGAGTATGGGTCACTGTACTTAGCCATATATCATGTCATACATCAAATCCATCTCAATGAATTGTGTAATAAACTCACCCTGAGCATCTGAGAAGAGCGCCATGATCAGGACGAAGCCCAGGACCAGAAACACACGATTCATCTTGATGTTCTCAGCAGGTGTGTGAAGCTCTGATATCTTTCCATCTAACAACAGATTTGGCTCCTCCTCTGTACATCTGCATGGATATCTTCATCTCACCAAATCATGTGCTGAAGATCTAGTACAAAAGGCTACAGCACTGGGCAGAGCTTTTTCTTTTGGAAAAGATTTCCAATTAGTGTTCGGGACTCAGACACAGTCTCAGTGTTTATGTCCAGGCTAAAACCACATTTGTTTAGTTTAGCTTTTTATGAATAGATTCCTTAGGTATCTTTGGGCAACCATACCTTGGGCATCGAGTGTTTGGTGAACTGTGTGAAGTGTGCTTTAACTCTCTTCATTTGAATATATTGTCTTCTGGTAAAGTAGGTTCCTGACTTTTGTATACAATCTGCTTAACTCACTTTGTTCAAAAGTAGTGTGATTTGAATTTTGTTATATTCTATACCATTGTTAATATTAAAGTGTTGGTCTTTGCTTAGTTGTTCTCTCAGCTGATTAATCAGGGGTAGTTTCAGTCTCCCTTAAGGTTAACTGTGGGCAGGGCTTACTCATTTAAATTGAAGGTTCTCCTAAGTATCTCTCTAACACATTGTAACACACGTGTCTAGTACTGTTTGATATATTCTACCACACCATATCTTAAATCTCACTCTTGGTTGATTGCAGATACTTACCTCAAACCCATCTCTGTAGTCACCTCTTACTGTCACAGACGTTCTCGTCTACAGAGCAGAGGTCACATTTCCAGTAACCTCATCTACCCTCCTCTGTTGTGTAAATCTCAAACAGTGATGGTAGTTGGGCTCTGGAATTGCCAGTCCGCTTTAAAGAAAGCTGATTTTATCTCTGCTTTAACTTCCCATTACTCCTTTGATATTCTTGTGCTAACAGAAACCTGGATATCCCCACAGAACACGGCTAAACCAGCTGCTTTATCCTCTGCCTTTGCTTTCTCTCACTCACCACGAGAAACGGGCAGGGGTGGTGGTACAGGTTTATTGTTGTCAAAGAGATGGTGCTTAACACCTCTCCTCTTGTCTCATTTAACCATCGACTCTTTTGAATTCCATGCCATTTCAGTCACATCTCCAATCAAACATGTTGTCATTGTTGTCTGCTGCCCTCCTGGTCCTCTAGGAGACTTCCTGGAAGAAATGGAGACACTGCTTAGTGCTCTGCCTTCCGATAGCTCCCCTCTGACAGTGCTTGTGGATTTCAACCTCCCCACTGACAAGCTTCAATCTTCTTCCCTCCTTAATTTTCTCGACTCATTCACCCTGACACTCAACAGCTACATCCCCACACGCAAAGGAGGCAATGTCCTGGACCTGGTTTTCACCTGTCCTTCTCCAGCTACAGACATGACTGCTACCCCACTACACATCTATGATCATCACCTGGTATCCTTCACCATCACTCTCCCTATCCTACCTAAAACTACCTCTCACCCCCTCACTCTTACCCACTGCAAACTTCACTCTGTCTCCCCTTCTTCTGTAGCTTCTGGGACTCTTTCTACTATTCCTGATCCTGAGTCTTTTTCTTCACTACCCTTGGACTCAGCCACAGATAATTTTCTATCTCATTCCTCAACTATGGACTTTCTCTGCCCTATGTCCACTAAACCCATTAAAAATTCTTGGCTTTCAGATGTGCTGTGGAACAATCAAAGAGAGCTAAGATCATCGGAGAGAAAGTGGAAGAAATCACAACTTGATGCAGATCTTGATTCTTACTGAACACTCCTGGCCAAGTTCTCCCCAGATGTGACTTCTGCCAAGACTTCCTTCTATAAGGAAGACTCTCATGTCCACCCTCAGGAGTCTTGGGATTTGAGGATCAGCTTGGGAATGGTTTTCTTCCTACCTGGAAGGATGCTCATATCAGGTAACATGGAGGGGAGTGACATCTGCTCCATGCAGACTCTTCACTGGTGTCCCACAGGGCTCAGTACTTGGTCCTTGTGTTTTCTCCCTGTATACTGAATTCGTCTTCTGCAAATGATCCAAAATGCAGCTGCATGGCTTGTTTTCAACCTGCCAAAGTTCTCGCATACCACCCCGCTGCTGCGATCACTCCACTGGCTTCTGTTAGCTGCACGCACCAAGTTCAAAACACTGATGCTGGCTTACAAAGCCAAAAACAGACCAGCTCCCTCTTACCTCAAAGCCCTCTTCACTCCTTGCACTGCACCCTGCACCCTCCGATCTACCAGCACTGCTCGACTGGTTCCACCATCTCTCAGGGTAAGAGGCAAGTATACTACAAGACTCTTTTCTGTTCTTGCACCAAGGTAGTGGAATGAACTTCCCCTAGGGGTCCAGACAGCTGAGTCACTGGCTATTTTCAAACAGCGGCATGAAGACCTACTTATTCAGGAAACACTTCAACTAACATCGCCTTCACTAATTTACACACCTCTACAATATTACTCTCAGAAATCTCTGACTGACAAAGGTGATTATTATTAGCACCTACATGAAAAACAAGATTTATCTTAGCTTTGTGTTGATTGTGAAGAGTCGTCACCAAGTTCTCAGCAGGTGTGTGAAGCTCTGATATCTTTTCTCTCAAACAGCAAATTTCCCTGAGTCAGGTTTTACTTGATCATTTTATACAAATGTATATATTTCTACACATCTACACATCTCTACCCAACTTAACCACATTTTCCACTCCAGCAATACAAGCATTTCCTGGAGATCTGAAACTAAGATATATCTACAAGATAGTAACTTGAGTTAAGAAGAAGTCAAAAGGCTTTCAATTAATTTCAACTATATGTAGCTGGTGCCGTACACAGTGAAATGAAACAGTGTTCCTCAGGGTCATGGTGCTAGTGTCTGATAACAGCACCATGTTCAGGATGAAGCCCAGGAGCAGAATCACAAGACTCATTTCATGTTCATAGCAGATCTCATTTCTAAGATGGCTTTTTTCTTGCATGTGATTTTTCACTCTCCCCCTCTCCACACACTTTCTCAAATCACCACTTCCTCTACTCAGGCTGTACAACTGCTTTAGATCTATAATCAAGATCTACGGCTGTTAATACTTTCAAAAAGAGATTTTAGATTTCAAACTTCAAATAGCTGTTTCTGTTCAATGTCATTTCTGTATTTTAATGTTTTCTCAGTTGTTTGTTCATGATGATGGTTATATGATTAGTAAACAGTATGAATTTGTATGTGTAGGTTTGTATGTGTGTATTGCATCTAGGTTGCTATTTCATTCAGGACTTTGTGACCACTCTGGGAAGAAAGGATAGAAAAAATGTAATGCAGTGAAACCATTACAATCTTTATTTCAATAAATCTGCACTCAATAATCCATAAAGGCAATGTCAAATCAATCTTTCTGAAAGTTTGGAAAAATAAACACTCCTGACAGTGCATAACAGATCAAAAACCAAGCCAAGGACTTTCTGCCTCCATGGACTCCTGTCAATCCAAGCACTCATGGGGGAAAAAGAAACAATGGCAGGAACTTAAAAGTCCATGAGGGGAAAAATATTTTCTTGTGAAATTAGTTAAAGAAGTTTTTGCAAAAAGCCAAAAAACCCCCACCAATCTCATGTTGAAGTATGGTGGTGGCAGCATGATTCTTTGTGGCATTCAACTTGCTTGAATCATTTGATGACATCATGGAGTCAGAAGTATACAGGATAAATTTGAGGAACTGATCCAAAAAACAATTCAAGTGCCAGATGTGGATTTTTTCAGGAGAGTAATGATTACTCTAGATGTTTGGCAGTAATAGAGACTCTGCCAAACGTTCCCAGCAGACCCTCACAGTACGTTTGGGTCTGCCAAGTCTTCCTCCCCCGCCATTAGATCCAACTCACCACCAGGTGATGATCAGTTGACAGTTCCGCCCCTCTCTTTACCCGAGTGTACAAGACAAACGGCTGGAGGTCAGATGAAACAACCACAAAGTCGATCATCGACCTCTGACCTAGGGTATCCTGGTGCCACGTGCACTGATGGACACGCTTATGCTTGAACATGGTGTTCGTTATGGACAAACTGTAACTAGCACAGAAGTCCAATAACAGAACACCACTAAGGGTTCAGGTCGGGAAGGGGGGGGTGGCGTTCCTCCCAATCACGCCCCTCCAGGTGTCACTGTCGCTGCCCACATGAGCATTGAAGTCCCCCAGTAGAACGACAGAGTCCCTGATTGGAGCACTTTCCAGCACCACCTCAGAGACGCCAAGAAGGTCGGGTACTCTAGACTGCCATTTAGCCCGTAAGCACAAATAACAGTGAGAGACATATCCCCGAACCGAAGGCGCAGGGAAACGACCCTCTCGTTCACCGGGATGAACTCCAACACATGGCGGCTGAGCTGTGGGGCTATGAGCCTCTCACTCCAGAGCCCAAGCTGTGCGTGAAGGCGAGCCCAACTATCTCTAGTCAGTATCGCTCAACCTCCTGCACCAGCTCAGGCTTCGTCCCCCCCCAGCGAGGTGACATTCCATGTCCCTAGAACCAGATTCCTTTTCCGGGGATTGGGTCCCTGAGGCCCCCGTCTTCGACTGCCAGCCAATCCACAATGCATAGGCCCCTTACGGTTCCTCCTTTAGGTGGTGGGCCCACTAGAGATCGGCCCCACGTCACTCTGTAACGAGGCTGTCTGTGTTTTCCCTTGTTTCTGTCTGCTGTCATTCCCTGCTGTTAATTCTTGACCCTGCCCACCTATTTGTTACCATGGACATTAACTGCACTCATTCTCTTCCCCGGGTGTTTTGTCTTAGCCTGTGATTGCCTCTGTCATGTGATTGGTTCTTGTTCCCTATATCTACTCTGTTTGTTCATTTCCCTGTTTTGAGTCGTTGTTAGTATGTGCTAGGCTGTCTGTTCATGTCTTTGTTCCTGTGCCCTGTCCTGCTCAGTGTTCTGCCCTGTTTTTGTCTGCTTGTTTGTTTCTTGTTTCCTGTTTTTGTCTATTAAAAGGATTTAACTGCATTTGGATCCACATTCGCCTGTGACTAATCGTGACAAATACATTATTATGACTAAATCTTGAATGAAGATCAATCACACGTTTGAGTAATCAGTGCAGAAATCCAGGTGATCCTGAAGGTCAGGATATTTAACAAATCAACATGATTCTTAGTTATGAATTCTAAAGGATGGCTGTAGACTTACCTGGTAGATTAGCCATTTTGTTATCTTTGTCTACAACATTGTGTGGACATATATATTTATTTTAATTAATGCTACAGTGACACTAAGGGTTTGTTAACTTCTGATGTTATTTCATGTCTGTTTGAAATTTGGTGTCGAAGAACTTCACTAGAAAGCTTTTTTTGCCTGAAGTCAGCTAGTCAGGTCTCCGATCACAATAAAAAACATAATGTCTTTTTGCAGTGTAGCTAAATAAAGAAATAGTAGCCATGTAAACATTTACATCAAATGACTTCACTATCACACACTGTGTACACTGTGTAAATGTGTGTTTGGGTCACAAAGCTATTTACAAGCCACAGTGTCAAGTTCTTCTGCTAAGGCTGCATGATACAACAGAATAACATACAGATACATTAAAGATTTTTTCATTATTTAAAATTTTTATTATAAATTCTTTTATTATCAAAGAGTAAACTCAATGAAATAAATTACATTCATTAATACATAACGTTTCTTTTAGCTCTTTAGTTTTAGAAATGAACCTCTTACTGCTACTACTAACAATTAGTAATGAGAAAAAGTAGATGATGATGATGATGATGATTTACATTAAATTTACATTAAATGTAAATCCATCCAACCATCTATTTTCTACCGCTTATCCGGGCCAGGTTGCGGGGGCAGCAGTCTAAGCAGGGACACCCAGACTTCCCTCTCCCCAGACACTTCCACCAGCTCTTCTGGGGGAATACCGAGGCGTTCCCAGGCCAGCCGAGAGACATAGTCCCTCCAGCTTGTCCTAGGTCTTCCCCGGGGCCTCCTCCCGGTTGGACATGCCCGGAACATCTCCCCAGGGAGGTGTCCAGGAGGCATCCAAAACAGATGCGCGAGCCACCTCAGCTGACCCCTCTCAATGTGGAGAAGCAGCGGCTCTACTCCGAGCTCCTCCCGAGTGACCGAGCTCTCACCCTATCTCTAAGGGTGCACCCAGCCACCCTGCGGAGGAAACTCATTTCGGCCGCCTGTATCCGGGATCTTGTCCTTTCGGTCATGACCCAAAGGTCATGACCATAGGTGAGGGTAGGAATGTAGATCGACTGGTAAATAGAGAGCTTCGCCTTGCGGCTCAGCTCTTTCTTCACCACAACAGATCGGTATATCGACCGCATCACTGCAGAAGATATACAGATCCGCCTGTCGATCTTCCACTCCATCCTTCCCTCACTCTTGAACAGGACCCCAAGATACTTAAACTCCTCCACTTGTGGCAGGAGCTCTCCACCAACCTGAAGGGGGCAAGCCACCCTTTTCCGGCTGAGAGCCATGGCCTCGGATTTGGAGGTGCTTATTCTCATCCGAGCCGCTTCACACTCGGCTGCAAACCGTCCCAGTGCATGCTGAAGGTCCTGATTTGAAGAAGCCAACAGGACAACATCATCTGCAAAAAGCAGAGACGAAATCCTGTGGTCCCCAAACCGGACTCCCTCCGGCCCCCGACTGCGCCTAGAAATCCTGTCCATATAAATAATGAACAGGACCGGTGACAAAGGGCAGCCCTGCTGGAGTCCAACATGCACCGGGAACAAGTTTGACTTACTGCCGGCAATGCGAACCAAACTCCTGCTCCGGTCATATAGGGACCGGACAGCCCTTAGCAGAGGGCCCCAAACCCCATACTCCCAGAGCACAACCCACAGGTCACCACGAGGGACACAGTCAAATGCCTTCTCCAGATCCACAAAACACATGTTTCACAGTGTTCCACGACCAGAACGAAACCCACATTGTTCCTCCTGAATCCAAGGTTCGACTATCGGCTGAATTCTCCTCTCTAGAACCCTGGCATAGACTTTTCCGTGGAGGCCTCCGGTCCCCCTTCTTAAACAGAGGGACCACCACCGCAGTCTGCCAGTCCAGCACCCCAGTCTGTCCCCAACCGCCACGCGATGTTGCAGAGGCATGTCAACCATGACAGCCCCACAACATCCAGAGACTTGAGGTACTCAGAGCGGATCTCATCCACCCCTGGTGAATTGCCACCAAGGAGCTTCTCAACTACCTAAGTGACCTCAGCTTAGGGGATCGATGAGTCCACAACCTAGCCCTCTGCCTCTGCTTTCTGAATGGAAGACATGTTGGTGGGGTTGAGGAGAGGCTAGCACAGAAGTCTAATAACAGAACACTACTCGGGTTCAGTTCGGGGGGGCCATTCCTCCCAATCACGCCCCTCCAGGTGTCACTGTCGCTGCCCACGTGAGCATTGAAGTCCCCCAGTAGAACGACGGAGTCCCCGGTCGGTGCACTTTCTAACACCACTCCAAGAGATGCCAAGAAGGTCGGGTACTCTACACTGCCATTTGGCCCATAAGCACAAATAACAGTGAGAGACCTCTCCCCGACCCAAAGGTGCAGGGAAACAACCCTCACGTTCACCGGGGTGAACTCCAACACATGGCCGCTGAGCTGGGGGGCTATGAGCAAGCCCACACCAGCCCGCCGCCTCTCACCGCGGGCAACTCCAGAGTAGTAGAAAGTCCAGCCTCTCTCGAGGAGTTGGATTCCAGAGCCCAAACTGTGCATGGAGGCGAGCCCAACTATCTCTAATCAGTATCTCTCAACCTCCCGCAACAGCTCAGGCTCCTTCCCCCCCAGCGAGGTGACATTCCATGAGATTGGGTCGCCAAGGCTCCCGCCTTCGACTGCCACCCAATCCACATTGCACCAGCCCCTTACGGTTTCTCCTGCAGGTGGTGGGCCCACAGGAGATCGGCCCCACGTCGCTCCTTCAGGCTGAGCCCGGCCGGGCCCTGTAGGGTAAGACCTGGCCACCAGGCGCTTGCATACGAGCCCCAACTCCGGGCCTGGCTCCAGGGTTGTGCCCCGGTTGAGCCATACCGGGCGACGTCACGGACCTTGTTTTAATAAATGTAAATCATGCATTCAAATTATAAATGTAATTAACCATTTTGTAATTTTAATATTATAAATGTTTTTAAGCTTTTCTACACTGCTTTACTGTGTTTTAAAAATTTAGTTTTTGAGTTATTTAAATCCACTTGAATTAATAATTTTTATCATAATTATAAACAGTAAATAGTTTAAAAAATTAATTAAATATATTCACATGTTATGTTTTACACATTATTCACATGTAGGACAATTGCATTGCTGCTTTGTAATACATGCAACAAGATCATCTACCCCATCCAAACGACCCCTTCTACCCCATATCAGTGCCCCTTTACCATGTCCGACTGAGCCGCTCTTCCCTATATTGAAAAAGCCTTTACCCCAAATCTGATTAAATCTGCTTTTACTGCCTGATATTATAGAAATGATCACCTAAAGACTGACTTGGCCCTGCCTCTGTACATCTCTACATCTCACCCCATCCTTCTCTCTGCTGAAGATCTAGAACCAAGGTTTCTCTACAAAATCATAAATTCATCATTTAATCAATAAAAAAAATGTGTTGTCAATGAATCTTTAGACAATAACCCACAATACAGTATAATAAAATGTTTCTGTTAATAAATCAAAATATTTGCAGTAATAAATCATGCAGTTCAGTCAGTGGTGCAATGACAACTTTATTTGAATCTGCACTGCATTAAGCAACAATAACAACATTAAGCATCATAATAAATGGTTGATAAATGCGGTGAAGAAATGGCTAAGCTTGAACCTTAGTAAATAACTCTGTGTGTGTGTATACATGTGGGTGTGTGTGTGTGTTTGTGTGTGTTTGTGTTGCAGTGTGATCTTAGTTGAAGCCTTAAGGTGTTCAGCCATTGACAACGACTTCACGAACACACAGATTGGGACATATAGGAGTAGTAACACTGAAACACACAAACACACAAACACACACATCAGTACAATTTCCTCTACTCTCATCTCATTTAGAAATCACTTATTGATATAATAAATCATGTAATAAAACAGTGATTGTCAGATACTCACATGCAGCCTTTCTGTGGACAGTGTGAGCCTGTCGGTTTAACCTGCAGGATTTGTTTGGGAGGAATTTTTTCAAGGAAGAAGTCGAAACAGCAAGGCTCGACTTCTCCAAAACTTTTACAGCTAATGCTGAGTGAGAGACAGATCAGGTATTTCAGTCCAATTTAATCAAAACTTACAATAAAGTAAACATCAGAAAAATTAATTAATCCTTCAGTTAATGATTACATATAATCTAAATGTGTGATAAAATTCCCAGCGAATGTAGGTGTGTATACATCAAATCTATCTCAATACATTGTGTGTGTGTGTGTGTGTGTGTGTGTGTGTGTGTGTGTGTGTGTGTGTGTGTGTGTGTGTGTGTGTGTGTGTGTACAAACGATATTTAGTTCTACTATATTATTAATTTTATCTTAAAGGACATAAACAAATTGTGTAATAAACTCACGGGTAGCGTCTGAGTAGAGCGCCATGATCAGGACGAAGCCCAGGACCAGAAACACATGATTCATGTTCATGTTCTCAGCAGGTTTGTGAAGCTCTGATCTCTTTTCTGTCTTTAAAACCTAATTTGATTAAATCTTTTCATCTAACAGCAGATTTGGCTCCTCCTCTGTACATCTGCATGAATCTCTGAATCTCACCACATCATTAACTGTGCTGAAGATCTAGAACCATGATTTCCCTATACGTTCTCTAACTCACGCTACAACACACATCACCCCCATCTTATCATCATTGCATTGTCTCCCATGCACTCAAGTTTCACACTGACTATAAAATACTGTTACTAACCTATAAAGCACTTAATGGTCTCGTGCCACAGTACCTGAGTTATCTTTTGTTTTTTTTATGATCCGTCACACCTACTTCAATCAAAAGGTGCAGGATATTTGCTAATACCTCAAGTACAAAAGTCACCAGCAGGGGGCAGAGCTTTTTCTTTTGGAACAGATTTCCAATTAGTGTTCGGGACTCAGACACAGTCTCAGTGTTTAAGTCCAGGCTAAAAACACATTTGTTTAGTTTAGCTTTTTATGAATAGATTCCATAGGCAAAGGAGCAGATCTGGGGGGTTCATGGGCATTGAGTGTTTGGTGAACTGTTTGAATTGTGCTTTAACTCTCTTCATTTGAATATATTGTCTTCTGGTAAAGTAGGTCCCTGACTTTTGTATACTATCTGCTTAACTCACTTTGTTCATAAGTAGTGTGATTTGAATTTTGTTATATTCTATACCATTGTTAATATTAAAGTTTTGGTCTTTGCTATGTTGTTCTCTCAGCGGATTAATCAGGGGTAGTTCAGTCTCCCTTAAGGTGTGAATTGTGGGCAGGGCTTACTCATTTAAATTTAAGGTTCTCCTAAGTATCTCTCTAAACCATTTTAACACAAGTATCTAGTACTGTTTGATATATTCTACCACACCACATCTTAAATCTCACTCTTGGTTGACTGCAGATATTTGCCTCAAACCCATCTCTGTAGTCACCTCTTACAGTCGCAGATGCTCTTGTCTACAGAACAGAGGTCACATTTCTAACAGAAACCTGGATATTCCCACAGAACACGGCTACAACAGCTACTATATCCTCTGGGGACAGGACCCACCCACTTTTTAAGACCATTAATATTGGACCCACCCACTTTTACCATCTCTATTTAGTGCATATGTTTTTTTTTATTACTTTTCAGAGCGCCACTAGTCGAATACATTCTGCTTGAGGAGTGCCCTAATAAATTCAACTCCATTCCGTGTTTTACCTACAGCATTGACCACGCTCCGGCTTCCTGAAATCCATGGGCGTCAGAACCATTATATGTGGGTGGTACAGGACACACACACTTTTTATTTACTTCCGACTCAAATGCTCGTGGTGGTTGATTAATGAACAGCAAACATCAGACTATTGCTTGAACTTATAAGAAAAATCCTTAATTTCAACCTCCCCTCTGACAAGCTTCAGGTCCTGGACCTGGTTTTCACCCGTACTTCTCGAGCTACAGACATGACTGCTACCCCACTACACATCTCCGATCATCACCTGGTATCCTTCACCATCACTCTCACCTATCCTACCAAAAAGTACCTCTCACCCCCTCGCTCTTACACGCCGCAACCTTCACTCTGTCCCCCTCCTTCTGCAGCTTCTGGCACTCTTTTTACTCTTTCTGATCCTGAAACTTTTTCCTCATTAACCTTGGACTCAGCCACAGATACTTTCCTCTCATCTCTTTCAACTATGCGACGTGCATAAGTGCTTAAATCTCTAACATTGAATACATTAATGCTGGTTCACTAGGTCACATACTTAAGATACCATGAGTTTAAAACATTTGTTCAAAGTTACAATGAAAAAGTGTCAAAGGTTTTTTTTTTTTTTAATGCAAAAGATAAGGAAAGAAGTGCTAGTTGAAGTGTTTCCTGAATAAGTAGGTCTTCAACCGCAGCTTGAAAATAGCCTGTGACTCAGCTATCCGGACCACTAGGGGAAGTTCATTCCACCACCTTGGTGCCAGAACAGAGAAGGGTCTTGTAGTATACTTGCCTCTTACCCTGAGAAATGGCGGAACCAGTCGAGTATGCCCTTGTGTATGATGTGGATCTTTTCGGTAACACAGTAAAAAATGTGGCTCTTGGTCTCTGACTGTTTGGCCACCGCTGCTCTATACACACAACTCGCACATCTGCGAGTGTGTTATTGCTTTTATACAACAGTTCCCTAAACAAGAAATTAATATCAAGTAACTGATAGTTCAGACACATACGACAAACATTACATATACTAAATGTCCAAAAGTAAGTGCACCCTGGCCATTACACTGGCATGTAGAACACCATCAGACTGTTTAAAACTGTATTGGATGTTTCTGTGTGCTGTAGCTTTAAAGTACAATTTCCCTACAATGGAACTAAAAGACTCAAACCCTGTTCCAGAGTGATAAAGACCCTGAGCTCCATGATGGTGTAGAGGTGAAGATTGGAGTAAAGAACTCAAGTGTCCTGCACAGAGGCCTGACTCTAACTCAACCTCACTGAACACCTTTAGGATGAACTGGAACTGGAGTCTCCTCAACATCCTGAACATCAGAGTCTGATCTCACTGATGCTGCTTTTTGTTATAGAATTTTTTAATGTGTTCTTACAGAAATAAACAGAATTGAACAGATTATTATTACTTGATCGTCATTTCGAAACCACAGACTAGAGAACTCAGGCTGCATGAGCCATTTCATGTGTCTAGATAGCTAACTCTATAAGAAAATGCTCTGCTTCCTGTGGTACCCTTTACTACTTTAGGTACTAAATAGTTTGCCTATTCTGCCCAACTTAACCACATGAACGCGATCCAACGGGGGGCACGGTGGCTTAGTGGTTTGCACGTTTTCCTCACACAGCTGTCTGCTTTATTAGAACAGAGACGCACAGGTACGCGCAGCATGCACGCGTAGTCAAAGCTGGAGGCGTTTGTCTATAACATTAAGCAAAGACGGAAAAACAAAAAAAACAAAAGGCGGAAAGACGCAAAGACGGCAAACAAAAGCAGTGAAATGTCACTATTCTTATTACCAGAGTTGTCATATAATATATAATATAGAACTCTTCTGGTTTTAAATTCTCACTGAGGGCTAAACCCCCCCTAAAGATGAAATCCTAGAACTGCCCCTGGTGTAAAAACACAATGTGCTTAATTTAATTAACATTAATTTTGTCATTTGTAAAACATCACAATAATTTTGAGTTGTTTTCAAGGACAGAGCTGGAATCTCCCTACAGTTTGGGATATGGCCTTGGTGATATACTTGGTATACATTATATTATTCCAAAAGTATTGGGTCACCTGACCTTTCCTGCTATATGTGGTTGTTTTCTGATCTCATCCCTACTGAACACCCTTGAGATGACTGTGAACGCTGACTCCACCCTACCTCACCTACATCAGTGCCTGCCTTTCGTAACACTCTTGTGGTTGATGAACACAAATATCCATCAGCACACACCAAAATTATAAATTCATATACATATACATACACACACACACACACACACACACACACACACACACACAAACACACACATACATATACATATATATATATATAGATATATATATATATAGATATATATATAGATATATATATATATATATATATAGATATATAAACATGACGTCCAGTTACCAGCATGACACTAACCAGGTAGTAGTAACAGCGACTTTTTACTTAAGTACATGTCAGAGCCCATACTTCTTTACTTTAACTTGAGTAAAAGAGTGTAGTCACTACTTCTACTTTTACTGGAGTCTTTTTAAAAAAGAGTATCTGTACTTCTACTTGAGTAAAGGATGTGTGTACTTTTGCCACCTCTGGTCAGTGTGTATGGGAAGAGGGGGGAAGTAAGTGGGAAAGCTTACTTTCTGTTGACTGTAAAACTTTATTGATGTATTTTAATGTGGCTTTCATATAGACTTCAACATAATTAGTCAACAATTGTGTCTTTACTGTTTTGCATCATTGTATGCTTTTTTGTTTATTAGTTAGCGTTTTCGTCAGTCTGTACAACATGTATATCTTGCATTCAATAAATGTGATCAAGGAACAAGTTGAACGCGTCAGCAATGCTTCTTCCTGCTACTTCGCCTCTCAGCGGTTATAGGTTGCCGCTATATTCAAGTCAACAGAAAACGGCTTAGGAGTGTGGACGCAATTGGAAATGGCTCTCCTCTGCTCACCACAAATACTTATCGCATGATAACGGCAATTAAGGTATGTCCGTGATTTCAATTATTGTGAGCTGTGTTTGCTGCTGCTGTGGAAGATGCCGCTGTGCGCTGTTCCACTGGATTGGAGTTGCACTGTGATGCTTTTGACTGAACAGCTCATGATTGTTCTCTTACTACACAAATTCATTGGTTGTTGCTCTGTGTGCGTGAAGACAGCGCTGTTTGGAATTGAGTTCACGCCTTTGTTGTGTTGATGAACTCTAAGATATGGAGCAAAACGCGGATTTCGGCAAGCAAGACGTTGATGGCGGCGAGCCAGGTGGTGAGCTGGCTGATAGCGGAAAACGAGAGCATAAGCTCACGGCTAAGGCCTTGGCGGCAAAAATTTAATCGCTACAAAAGGATTGGAAAACTAAAGTGAATAAAGTGAAGAATATGATTGGAACCATGAAGGAATTGATGAAATGCGATGACAATGCATCTCAATTGTGCTCAATGTTGGAAAACATGCAACTCATTATGTCTGATGCAATTGTGTCACATAAATGTTTACTGTCTCTTGTACCTCCAGATGAACAAAGCAAACAAAATGAATGGTTTTATGTCATTTGTACCCATTATCAGGGTTTTGTGGAAGATATGGAATTATGGCTCTTTTGAAGCTAAGAAACTAAAACATTGTGTGGAAGCTTCTAACACTCATGAACCAGTCTTCGTAGCACAAATGACAAGTATGACAAGTTATCTACTTCTGTTGTTTCTACAACATGTATTATTCAATACAAGGCTGTACAACCTGAATCTGGTGATTGTAAACACGATGTTCAACCAAATGACAGTGTTTCAAATAAAAGCAAAAAAGGCTCTTCGGGAGTAATGTCCCATGAATCTCGATCCAGCTGCTCTTCTGTGTCATCCACACGTCTTAAAGCTGAAGCAGAATTGGCTGCATTATTGGCTGCTCAACAAATGTTACACAGGAAACATACATTGGCGGAGCAAGAAGAACAACTGAGGAAAACAAGAGAAACTGAAGTTGGAAACCAAACTGGCTGTAAAAGTGTACCAAAATGCAAAACTGGGATCATATACCTCTGCTAACAGAATTAAATCTGGTTCTTATCATATTGATGTGGAAGCACCGATTCCTTCAGATACTGAGCCAGTTGTATCACAAACTTTGTCTGCTTATGGAACATCTCAAGCTCATGCTGCACAAGGGATTTCAACTCATGCTCGAACTTGAAGTACAACCAGACCTAAAATACATTCTCAAATTCCTGAATCTAGCATGCCATTATTGGAAGATCGGAATAATGGAAACGGAACTGGTAATGGAACAAGTCCTCTAAATGACCTCAGTTACATGAACATGTTACAGCTTATTGATAAGCAAAATGAAATAACTACCTTGTTGGTTAAACAGAATAACTTATCTTCACTTCCACCTAGAGAAATACCCTACTTTGATGGAGATCCATTACGCATTCATGAATTCCTACGCTCATTTGATGAAGTGGTGGAAAAAAGGGCAGATAGCCCAGGTGACTGCTTGCATTTTTTTGGAGCAATATACAAGAGGACAGCCCAAAGAAATAGTTCGAAGTCGCCAACACATGACTTCATTACAAGGCTATTTGAAGGCAAAAACTTTACTCAAGGAGAATTTTGGAGATGAGGTAAAAATAGCTGCTTCTTATATGAACAAAGCTCTTTCGTGGAAAGCTATAAAATTTGAAGATGCAAAGGCTCTGCAAGAATATGCTCGTTTCTAAGGAGTTGCTGCAACGCTATGCAAGGTATGAATTACATGAATGAGTTAAACCTGACTTCCAACATGCAGATCATTCTCTCAAATCTTCCATACAAGTACAGAGATAAATGGACAGTTGTAGCATATGAGTTAAAGGAACGAAACAACAGTCAGACTACCTTTGTGGATATTGACAATTTTATTGAGAAACAAGTAAAAATCCTTTCAGATCCAGTGTTTGGTAATATACAGGACACACCCACCACAGGAACTAACAAAGTAAATGCAAGAATGATTCAGAAAAAATCCAGAAGTAGTTTTGCTACCACTATTTCTCCCATGCCTGATGTAAAGGAACACAGTAAGACATTAGACAACAACAACAAATGTATCTTTTGCAATGGAGAACATGCATTGAGTGTTTGTCATAAACTTATAAAGAAAGGTCACAGAGAAAAGATGAACTTCCTGAAATGTAAAGGAATATGCTTTGGTTGTTTACAGACTGGACATATCAATAGCGATTGCAAGAAAAGAAGTACTTGTACCATTTGTAATCTTATTCATCCAGATCTTCTTCATATATTCCCACGTGAAAGGTCAGATACTCTGCATAAGCAATCTGAATTCAAAACGGCCATTGGTAGTGCTATGATTTCCCTACAGTCCAATGCTCATACCAGGGCTGGTAAAGACTGCTGTGCATTATCCATTGTTCCCATGTGTGTCAAGTCAAAAAAGGGAAATAATATTGTGAAAACATACGCTTTTTGTTTAATGAATAAGCTCAATCTCCCTGGAAAAAAGTGAATATTCTTCTCAGGACCATAAATCAAGACAAACCAGTTAGCAGTTATGTCCTGAATGATTTGGAAGTGTCGGGGTTGAATCAGGAACATTATTGCTTATTACCTGAAGTATATACTCAAGATGCTATGCCTGTAACCACAGCTAAAATAGCCACACAGAATGATCTTCAGTCTTGCCACATTTGTGTCACCTGAACTTACCTGGAATAGACTCTGATGTTGAACTGTTGATAGGAGCTAATGTTCCACAGGCATTAGAACCTTGGCAGATCATGCGAAGTCAGAATAATGGTCCCTATGCAATAAAAACTATGTTTGGCTGGGCGGTTAATGGACCAATTAAAGGGACGGTCACAAATGATGATGATGTGGATCGATCTCCTGTAATGGTGAATAGGATTTCGTACTAAAGTTGGAAAAACTGTGGAAACAACAGTTTAAAGCAGAATCTCCTGAGACTGCTCATGATGAACACATTGGATTATCGAGGGAAGATCACCAATTTATGGATTTTGTGTCCCATTCAGCAAAACGCATTGATGGTCACTATCATATTGGACTGCCATTTAGAAACACTGATGTAATTATGCCAATGAATCGTAAAATTGTGGAGCAGCGTGCTGCACATCTGCAAAGAAGGTTCAATGTGAATCCAATCTTTCATGCAAATTACATCACCTTTATAGAAGATGTCATCAGTAAAGGTTATGCAGAAAGAGTACCCATGGTTGAGTTGGAAAGATGTGTCGGACATCTCTGGTATATACCACATCATGGTGTATACCATCCTAAAAAAACACAAAATAAGGGTTGCGTTTGATTGTGGAGCTTCTTATCAAGGTACATCTTTGAATAGTAATCTCTTACATGGTCCTGATCTAACTAGTTCACTAGTTAGCGTACTTGTACGATTCAGACTAGAAACTGTTGCCCCGATGGCCGACATTGAGTCTATGTTTCATCAGGTGAAAGTTCACCCAGAAGACCGTGATCTTTTACGATTTCTTTGGTGGCCTGAAGGTAACGCAAACAACAATTTGGAGGAATACAGAATGATGGTACATTTATTTGGAGCTACATCTTCACCAAGCTGCTCAAACTTTGCATTAAGAAAATGTGCAACAGATCAAAAGGACCTATATGACGACAAGACAAAGAATGTTCTGTTTAATAACTTTTATGTGGATGACTGCCAGGTAGGGCACGGTGGCTTAGTGGGTAGCACGTTCGCCTCATACTCCCATGGTTGGGTGTTCAATTCCCACCTCCGCCTTGTGTGTGTGGAGTTTGCATGTTCTTCCCGTGCTTCGGGGGTTTCCTCCGGGTACTCCGGTTTCCTCCTCCGGTCCAAAGACATGCATGGTAGGTTGATTGGCATCTCTGGAAAAATTGTCCTGTGTGTGTGTGTGTGTGTGTATGTGTGTGTGTGTGTGTGTGTGTGTGAGTGAATGAGTGTGTGTGCCCTGCGATGGGTTGGCACTCCATCCAGGGTGTATCCTGCCTCAATGCTCGATGACGCCTGAGATAAGTGACCCGAGGTAGTTCGGATAAGCAGTAGAAAATGAGAATGAGAGATGAGTGGATGACTGCCTTGTCTCTGTAACATCTGAATCTGATGCTGTGCACCTGTACAAGAACCTCACTGATATGTGTGCCAAAGGAGGATTTCACTTAACTAAGTGGATGAGTAACAGTCATGCTGTATTAATTTATATACCTGAAAAGGACAGAGAGAGCAAGATAAAGGACCTGGATTTGGATCATGAAGCATTACCACTAGAAAGAGCCCTGGGAGAGCAATGGTGTGCTGAGTCATATATCTTTCTATTTAAGGTGGTAGTCCGTGATCGACCTTTTACCAGAAGAGGAATTCTTTCCATCTTTAGTTCCATCTATGACCCTCTAGGATTCCTCTCACCTGTAATTCTATTTGCAAAGATAGTCCTACAAGATCTATGCAGAAAAGAAATTGAATGGCACGATGTTATTCCTTTGGAATATATTCAGCATTGGAGAAAGTGGCTAGATGACCTGCATCATTTGGAAAGTTTGAAGGTCAAAAGATGTTTAAAGGCTGATGGTTTTGGTGAAGCAACATCTGCTCAAATGCATAATTCTTCAGACGCAAGAGAGAGAGGATTTGTAGTAGTAGTAGCCTTTATTGTCACTGGTCACAAGTACCGTGAAATTAGCCATCAACCTGTCCAACATACAATACATACAATATGACAAGGGGGGACAGGACAGGAAGATAGGGAATTTGAAAAGAAATACAGCATAACATGAGGGAAAGGAGGAGAAAAAACCAACCACCAGACTATACTCCAGAGGAAGTACAGTGTGGGAACAGGAAAAACACCTCAGCAACATAAGCACATAAACAGTACGCCATAAACACACGACTTGCAACAGGGGAGGGGAGTGGGGGGTGGAGGTCATCCAGCACAGGCAAGCAGCCATCAGGTCACAGGCAAGCAGCCATTTGGTGTGGTATCTTACCTTTTGATTCACAACACCAATAATTTGACACATTCAACTCTTCTAGCAAGCAAGGCAAGAGTTATGCCACTAAAATCCATTACGATTCCTCACTTGGAACTTACAGCTGCCACACTTGCTAGACGCATTAACAGCATATGGATGAGAGAGCTTAAGATGCCCTTTCGGGAATCAGTTTTCTGGACAGATAGTACTTCAGTTCTTAAGTACTTACAGAATAAGACCACAAGATTTAAGTGCTTTGTGTCTAACAGAGTGTCAGAAATTCTGAAGAACTCTGACATATCACAGTGGAAATATGTGAATTCATTGAGTAATCCAGCGGATTTAACATCTAGAGGAGTTAAGGTGTATTCATTCCTACAAAACAGTATGTGGCTTTATGGTCCTAAATTTCTTGTCTAGCCGCAAGAAGAATGGCCAGTAGATCCTACTGTAGCGTCTGGTACCGGTCATGTCCGGAATGTCTGGAGCCTACACAAAGACCAGATAACCCCATGTGGCTTCTACGATTGAACTCATAGGGCCCTAAACCAGAACACATACACACACACACAACACAATGAGACATTCCTTTTACTAATAAAACCCGAAGATAAGGTACTCTAAGGTTCTCATTCTTATAACCCTTTTTTGTAATGTGATCTTCTTTTAAGGCTTGCCTGACGTAAAATTATTTGCTCCTTAATTTCCTGACAAGGGTGTATTTTATTCATGCGTCAGAAAACAACATTGTATACATCCGTTACACTCTAATTACTGATCATGGCATGTTAATGTATACCTGTTCTAATGCCTTATGCCCCTTTAAGGTCTGATGTCAGAATGTATACGAAGCTATCATTTTCTTTTTACTTCCCTAATGAAAGTGCATCTTGTTTTATGTTTCATTTTTGTTTCTTTGCCTTTATAAGAACATAATATCGTATTAACATCAGTTACCCTTTGATTACTGATCTGTGTATATAATGTACCGCTGCCTTTATACCGTCATTACCCTTCATGTTTAGTATCCAAATGACCACAAAATGTGAAATGAGCACGAAAGGCGCCATACCGTCCTAATACACCCTGGATCAAACTTTAAAGCCATCTAAAAGTTTGATAGCTAAACCACGCCCACAGACACCTGAAACAAAGGGAGTTTTTTCCCTCCAAAATCCTGACCGAAGTATTGGTCATCTCCCCAAAGATGGGTGGAGTTCGTGACCTTTAAATTGTCACAAACACCACTAATCCATGGTCAGACTTTTGGAACAGCTTAGAGACGACTCCATCTTCCTTCATAGAACTTCCGGCAAGCTCCACTCTCCAGAACCTCCAGGAAGAACGCCTGACCCCATCCTGACTGAGATTTCTCCGTTACATCCAGATTCTTGTGCCGCAAACCAATGCAAGTAGCCGTTTCCTCTACCAATCAATTTAGATGCATATTTTTAAGTAGTAATCTTTCATTGAATCATAAGGTGAATTTAAGTTTCTGTGACGATTTCCCAGTTAGGGTGTGATTAATTTTTGAGTCTAAGCTTGCCATTCCTTTCCTTCTTTCTCTAATTTATTCTTTCCAGTCTCTTCCTCCCTTTCCCCAATTTTAATTTCCTTTGTTTTATTTTATTTTCATCTTCATTTTCCCTATTTCTTTTGTTTGTTTGTGTAGTTAGTTTTATGTTGTGTTTGTCTCATTCATTAAATGGCATAATTTTGTGCCAAATAAGTGATTGTCTCTGAGTATCGCTCACAAATTAAGGTACCTGCAACATCTGGTCTGAACTACATGCTCTATTAAGTTAATTTAATTCAAATTACAGTGTAAAGTAAAAGTAAAACCTTCCTGGGCCGGGAAGATACCTCCTTCATAGAATTAATAAAGGTTACACGGCCTGTTCGGCGGATGAACAGACCAAATAAGTGTAATGTTTCCATCTATTGGACACAAGGACTTTCATTGGAAGAATTGGAAAAGTCAGAAATGGAAATTATCCGACTGTGTCAAAGGTGGAAATTTCCAGATTTCCTGATTTTCCTTTGCAAGTTTGCAAAATAGTCGAATAGTCAAGAGAAATAGTTCTCTCTGCAATCTTAATCCCATACTTCAGTCTGGTATTATAAGAGTTAGTGGTTGTCTTGGTAATGCAGAAATTCCTGAAGACGCTAAACATCCAATTGTACTGACTAAGGATATGCACATTTCTAACCTGATTTTGCACCACATTCATGAACAAGTTGGACATAGTGGGCGAAACTACATGTTGGCTAGCCTTCGACAACAATATTGGATCACTGGAGCTGCTGTAGCCATAAGAAGAATTCTATCAAAGTGCATAGTTTGTAAGAGGTTCTATGGAACTGCAGGACATCAACAAATGGCAGATTTACCACCAGATCGAGTTTTACTAGATAAGCCACCCTTTACTCCTGTTGGAGTAGATTGTTTTGGTCCCTTTGAGATAAAACGGGGAAGAGTCACCCTAAAACGCTACGGGGTTATCTTTACATGTCTTGCCATTAGAGCTGTTCACATTGACTGCATCATTAGATACAGATTCATTTATTCATGAATTAAGACGCTTCATTGCACGACGTGGACAAGTGGTTGAAATACGCTCAGATAATGGGACAAACTTTGTCGGAGCTGAATGTGAATTGCGAGAGGCAATACATAGTTGGAACCAAAATCAGATCAATGACTTTCTTCTTCAAAAGAAGATAAAATGGACTTTCAATCCACCTACAGGTTCACACCATGGAGGAATCTAGGAGAGACTTATTCGATCAATAAGGAAAATTCTGAATGCTATCGTTCAAGGTCAGCGATTGGATGAAGAAGGTCTTCTTACATTCTTTTGTGAAGTGGAGTCCATACTTAACAATTGACCTATAACAAGAGCGTCTTCTGATCCTAACGATTTAGAAGTTTGAACACCTAATCATCTTCTCCTGTTGAAGACGAATTTGACATTACCTCCTGGAACATTCACAAAAGAGGACTTGTATACACGCAGAAGATGGCGTCAAGTTCAGTACATGTCAAATCTCTTTTGGAAGCGATGGATAACTGATTGCTTACCTGTACTACAGGAATGACAGAAGTGGATTGTAAAAACGTGCAACTTTCAGTTGGGAGATGTGCTTCTTGTGGACGACAATGCACCAAGGAGCTCCTGGAATATGGGTAGAATTGTAGACACCGTAAAGGACAAGAAGGGTTTTGTACGACAAGTCAAAATCAAGACTGAGTTCCCTTTTAACTAGACCAATTACAAAAATTTGTTGTCTTCTTGAAGCGGAGGAGCATAAAGAATCTATGGACTAACTTCTTATAGTGACATTTGAGAGCTCTCAACAGATATGACATAATTCTTACATTATTGAATACAACCTTTGAAGCTACATGGATAAACTAAACAGACTCTTATTGACTAAAATACTTAATGAGAATGTATGTGCCATACTGCAGTGTAAATGTTTGTATTTATTCTTAATTATTTTTGATGATTATTACAGATTTATTGTTTAATAATCAGGGACTGGAATGTAAGTGCACTTTATGCTTGACTTTTATTTTGTATCTTTTTGGAATTCATTTCTGGGTCATGGTGCTTCATTGGGGTTCAAGTGTATAAATCTCACTCCATTTCTTGTTTGTCAGTGTGTATGGGAAGAGGGGGGAAGTAAGAGGGAAAGCTTACTTTCTGTTGACCGTAAAACTTTATTGATGTATTTTAATGTGGCTTTCATATAGACTTCAACATAATTAGTCAACAATTGTGTCTAGTGTTTTGCATCAGTGTATGCTTTTTTGTTTTTGTTTTCTTCAGTCGGTACAACATGTATATCTTGCATTCAATAAACAAGTGGAAACAAGTGGAACGCGTCAGCAATGCTTCTTCCTGCTACTTCGCCTCTCAGAGGTTATAGGTTGCCGCTATATTGTACGTTCTCTAACTCACGCTACAACGTCTGCAAATACACCGCTTCTCTTTAATTTGTATATGCTCCCAATTGGTCAAATAATGAAAAAGAACCAAATTGCTTACCAGAGCTATGCAGATGACACCCAGATATACTTAGCCCTGTCCCCTAATGCCTACAGCCCCATTGACTCTCTATGTAAGTGCATTGATGAAATTAACAGTTGGATGCATCAAAACTTCCTCCAGTTAAACAAAGACAAAAGTCATTGTAATCTGAAATAAAGATTAAACTCTCAAGGTTAACACACCCCTTGACTCTAGGGGTCTAAAGACACAAAATAAAGTCAGAAATCTTGGTGTAATTTTAGAGTCTGACCTTAATTTCAGTAGTCATGTGAAAGCGATAAGCAAATCAGCTTACTACCGTCTCAGAAATATAGCCAGAATTAGATGTTTTGTCTCAAGACAGGACTTAGAAAAACTTGTTCATGCTTTCATCACCAGCAGGGTGGATTATTGCAATGGACTCCTTACTGGGATCCCCAAAAAGACCATTAGACAGCTGCAGCTCATACAGAACACTGCTGCCAGAATTCTGACCAGAACCAAAAAATCTGAGCACATCACTCCAGTCCTCAGGTCCTTACACCGGCTTCCAGTTACATTTAGAATAGATTTTAAAGTATTGTTACTCGTTTATAAATCACTTCATGGCTTAGGACCGAAATACATGACAGATATGCTAATTGAATATAAACCAAGCAGACTACTCAGATCATTAGGATCAGGTCAGTTAGAGATACCAAGGGTTCACTCAAAACAAGGTGCGTCAGCATTTAGTTATTATGCCACCTATAGCTGGAATCAGCTTCCAGAAGAGATCAGATGTGCTTCAACAGTAGACACTTTTAAATCAAGATTAACAACACATCTGTTTAACTCTGTATTTACTGAATGAGTGCTGTGCTGCTTCACACAGACTGCACTTTTTATCCAAATCACTTTTACTCCTGTTTTATTCTTTTTAAAATATTGTAAACTGTTTTTATTAAAATCACATTTATTTTCTTTAATTGTTCTTTGTTATTATTATGATTTTATCGTGTGTCTTATTTCTACATATATATATTTTTTCTCTCTTATAAATTGTTTTCCAATTTCTATGTAAAGCACTTTGAATGGCCTCCGTGTATGAAATGTGCTATGCAAATAAACTTGCCTTGCCTTGTCTAGCATGTTCGCCTCACACCTCCAGGGTTGGGGGTTCGATTCCTGCCTCCGCCATGTGTGTGTGTGTGTGGAGTTTGCATGTTCTCCCCGTGTGTGAAGTGTGACATGGCAGCTTAATTGTTTAGGAGCACTGAACTAAATTACCCATCATCCCCAACATGTCACAAGAACAAACTATTTATTTTACTGGAAGAAACAGTTAAGGAAAATATTAAGTCTAGAAACTATAAGTAACCTAACTCTGCTTAGTAAGTGTACAGTAGGGGGCGCCACACACACACACGTGCGCTAGAGTAATATTTTATCAGTGCAGAAAATTACACACTAATAACTCAAAACTGACAAAATAAAATAAAAATGATACAGAGCATAAATTTGCATGAATTATAAAGATTTACATTTCTGTCTCAAAAATGAATACCGTTTTTTTTTTCCAGAATGACAAGACTAACATATCACACCAGCCCTCAAACCACATGAGCTCGTCACATCTCACTCATTCCTCACATATCTGCATTGTTCCCATAATTATTAACACTATTTACAGTAGGTCATGTTGTCTGTGTGTTCACCTGCAACGTTCTCTTCATATTCAGTCTGTTATCTTGTGCAGTATGTTTGTGTTTTCATGCTGCGGTTTAACGGCTATTTATTAAGGTTAGTTTCATTAATAAACCCCTCCACCATCGGATGCCTGATGGACTGGTTAACATCCCCATTGTGTTCCATACCTTCATCATGTGTTTTGTGCCATGCTGAATAATCAAAGTGTGTATATTAGAGTATATTGTCTTGTATATTAAATTCTCACATATTCATGAAGGCAGGAATAATCTAGCTAGGGGAACGATCTAGCTAGGCAAGGCAAGGCAAGTTTATTTGTATAGCACATTTCATACACAGAGGTCATTCAAAGTGCTTTGCATTTTAGTTAGTTAGCTAAGCAACACCACAGTAGTTGTGGGGTTAATGATAGCTATCTAGCAGCAGTTCTTATGAAAAAAACGAACTCTATTTGAACCTGTATTTTGCAAAATGGTGCTATTATGGAGAGGAAATGTCTCACAATATCGGTGAAATCATTATCTGGTACAATCGGCATCCAGGGAGCTTATCGTTAATTAGAACTGAGGAGGTCAAATTTATTGCGTTGTTCTTTGGGATTTCATTTAATATAATTTTATTTGGGTTGATGTTTAATTGAGGTTTGATGTTTTGTGTGTTCAATTGTGTTTGTAGTGAAAAACTCTATTTGTGACTCCAGGACCAATCACTCTGTTGATGAAAAATTATGTTTGTTTCAGAATCTTATTCCTTCACTGAAGGACCTTCAGGCTATATTAAAAAATATTATAAAGCCACCAGATTCTGTTAAATTTGTTTTTGTCAATTTTTCAAACTGTTTTTTTTTTTTTTTAATCAGCCAACGTGGCGACATGTAAAATTAACATAAATAAAGTGCCTTCTACAAACATGTTATAAGAAATTATATTGATAAATATTATAATTATACTATTAAGTTTGGGGTAAAGGTTAAAGGTTCTTCCTGAAAAAGAGGAGTTTAAATGTCTCTGTTAAGGGTGGAGTTAAGCAAGAGTTGGATGGATTGATGGATGGATGGATGGATGAATAAATGAATGAATGAATGGTTGGATGGATCAATGGATGGATGGATGAAAGGATGGAGAGTTATACAGACCTTGTACCAGTCTGTTATGGTGTAGAGTGGTTGAGCTAAAAGCTGAAGCAGACGTTTTACAGGTCAGTCTACAGTCCAAACATGACCTACGTTCACAAGCTCTGGGTATTGACTCAACTCAGCTGTCATGACTCAGCCCGGACTTTGGCCACGTGCACATGTTTGTTTATGTTCCTCGTCACATGTCTGCCCTGCCCTCGTCTGTTCCTCCCTGTTTCCACCCCGTCCCTAATTGTATCTGATTGTCTTTTGTATTTAAGTAATTAAAATTAATTGTGATTTTTTTGTTGTTGTTGTGATTCCTGTGTTGTTTTGTCCGTGGGCCTGGGCTCATTGTCCTACTGAAAGGTGAAGTTACTGTTTTCAGTTTTTATTTGTTGGTTTTTAAAAATGTGAATGGTGTCCATGATGCCTCCACCACCACCACATTTCACTGTAGACATGGTGTTAGTTAAGGCGTGTTTGAGTTTGTGTAAGGTTTCACACAAAGCACTTAGAAACAAACCAAAACCACATATTTAATAACCATGGTTGCGCTTTCACAAAGGTCTCAATGAGCAACAGTTTCTTTCTCACCATACAGTTACAGTGATCGTTTGATACGGTGCACCTTCGCCCTCAGTCACGGGACTCTGTAAGTCACTGTAGGTTCATGTTTATGCGCTGTACATTACTGTGTAAGAAGGAAAGAGAAACTTTTTGATTTCCAAAAGATATCTTTTCCAAAAATTTGAGATCAACATGGTGAGATCTCATGTGTCAGCATTAAAACACTGGAGTTACTGTAATTCTTCTACACACTACATCATAATCACGTCTCAGAAAGGACAAATGTAGTCATTTCTGATTTCTAATTTTAATTCTAATATCTTTCAGTTAATGGAGTTAGACAAACTCACACTCTGGTCTTTTTTACCTGAGAGAAGCTCATCATCCACATGCTCATACCCAGAATGCTGTTCTTCAGAGAGGAGACTTCCTGTTAGAGGAGAGCAGGAGAGTCAGGAGACGTGTTCAGAAGAGCAGACACACACACACACACACACACACACACACACACACACACACACACACACACACACACACACACACACACACACAAATACTGTACACACTCTCTATTGTGAATAAAATATGTATGTATACTGTAAGAAAGATTCCTCCTCGCACTTGTCCGCGTCTCTTTACCTCTGCAAACAATAGGAGCTCCGGAGCACTGAGAGAACAAACCACACGAGTGAAATCAAATCTGGTTTATTCCAAACAGCTGCTCAAAGAACTGAGATACAGAACAGAATATATATATACGCAATGAAATACAGTAAGCTATGGTGTATGAGACAAGGCGGGGGCTATTTTGTGTCCCATTCAGCAAAACGCATTGATGGTCACTATCATATTGGACTGCCATTTAGAAACACTGATGTAATTATGCCAATGAATCGTAAAATTGTGGAGCAGCGTGCTGCACATCTGCAAAGAAGGTTCAATGTGAATCCAATCTTTCATGCAAATTACATCACCTTTATAGAAGATGTCATCAGTAAAAGTTATGCAGAAAGAGGTTGAGTTGGAAAGATGTGTCGGACATCTCTGGTATATACCACATCATGGTGTATACCATCCTAAAAAACACAAAATAAGGGTTGCGTTTGATTGTGGAGCTTCTTATCAAGGTACATCTTTGAATAGTAATCTCTTACATGGTCCTGATCTAACTAGTTCACTAGTTAGCGTACTTGTACTAGAAACTGTTGCCCCGATGGCCGACATTGAGTCTATGTTTCATCAGGTGAAAGTTCACCCAGAAGACCGTGATCTTTTACGATTTCTTTGGTGGCCTGAAGGTAACGCAAACAACAATTTGGAGGAATACAGAATGATGGTACATTTATTTGGAGCTACATCTTCACCAAGCTGCTCAAACTTTGCATTAAGAAAATGTGCAACAGATCAAAAGGACCTATATGACGACAAGACAAAGAATGTTCTGTTTAATAACTTTTATGTGGATGACTGCCAGGTAGGGCACGGTGGCTTAGTGGGTAGCACGTTCGCCTCACACTCCCATGGTTGGGTGTTCGATTCCCACCTCCGCCTTGTGTGTGTGGAGTTTGCATGTTCTTCCCGTGCTTTGGGGGTTTCCTCCGGGTACTCCGGTTTCCTCCTCCGGTCCAAAGACATGCATGGTAGGTTGATTGGCATCTCTGGAAAAATTGTCCGTTGTGTGTGTGTGTGTGAGTGAATGAGTGTGTGTGCCCTGCGATGGGTTGGCACTCCATCCAGGGTGTATCCTGCCTCAATGCTCGATGACGCCTGAGATGAGTGACCCGAGGTAGTTCGGATAAGCAGTAGAAAATGAGAATGAGAGATGAGTGGATGACTGCCTTGTCTCTGTAACATCTGAATCTGATGCTGTGCACCTGTACAAGAACCTCACTGATATGTGTGCCAAAGGAGGATTTCACTTAACTAAGTGGATTAGTAACAGTCATGCTGTATTAATTTATATACCTGAAAAGGACAGAGAGAGCAAGATAAAGGACCTGGATTTGGATCATGAAGCATTACCACTAGAAAGAGCCCTGGGAGTGCAATGGTGTGCTGAGTCATATATCTTTCTATTTAAGGTGGTAGTCCGTGATCGACCTTTTACCAGAAGAGGAATTCTTTCCATCTTTAGTTCCATCTATGACCCTCTAGGATTCCTCTCACCTGTAATTCTATTTGCAAAGATAGTCCTACAAGATCTATGCAGAAAAGAAATTGAATGGGACGATGTTATTCCTTTGGAATATATTCAGCGTTTGAGAAAGTGGCTAGATGACCTGCATCATTTGGAAAGTTTGAAGGTCAAAAGATGTTTAAAGGCTGATGGTTTTGGTGAAGCAACATCTGCTCAAATGCATAATTTTTCAGACGCAAGAGAGAGAGGATTTGTAGTAGTAGTAGCCTTTATTGTCACTGGTCACAAGTACCGTGAAATTAGCCATCAACCTGTCCAACATACAATACATACAATATGACAAGGGGGGACAGGACAGGAAGATAGGGAATTTGAAAAGAAATACAGCATAACATGAGGGAAAGGAGGAGAAAAAAACCAACCACCAGACTATACTCCAGAGGAAGTACAGTGTGGGAACAGGAAAAACACCTCAGCAACATAAGCACATAAACAGTACGCCATAAACACACGACTTGCAACAGGGGAGGGGAGAGGGGGTTGAGGTCATCCAGCACAGGCAAGCAGCCATCAGGTCACAGGCAAGCAGCCATTTGGTGTGGTGTCTTACCTTTTGATTCACAACACCAATAATTTGACACATTCAACTCTTCTAGCAAGCAAGGCAAGAGTTATGCCACTAAAATCCATTACGATTCCTCACTTGGAACTTACAGCTGCCACACTTGCTAGACGCATTAACAGCATATGGATGAGAGAGCTTAAGATGCCCTTTCAGGAATCAGTTTTCTGGACAGATAGTACTTCAGTTCTTAAGTACTTACAGAATAAGACCACAAGATTTAAGTGCTTTGTGTCTAACAGAGTGTCAGAAATTCTGAAGAACTCTGACATATCACAGTGGAAATATGTGAATTCATTGAGTAATCCAGCGGATTTAACATCTAGAGGAGTTAAGGTGTATTCATTCCTACAAAACAGTATGTGGCTTTATGGTCCTAAATTTCTTGTCCAGCCGCAAGAAGAATGGCCAGTAGATCCTACTGTAGCGTCTGGTACCGGTCATGTCCGGAATGTCTGGAGCCTACACTAAGACCAGATAACCCCATGCGGCTTCTCCGATTGAACTCATAGGGCCCTAAACCAGAACACACACACAACACAATGAGACATTCCTTTTACTAATAGAACCCGAAGATAAGGTACTCTAAGGTTCTCATTCTTATAACCCTTTTTTGTAATGTGATCTTCTTTTAAGGCTTGCCTGACGTAAAATTATTTGCTCCTTAATTTCCTGACAAGGGTGTATTTTATTCATGCGTCAGAAAACAACATTGTATTTAACATCCGTTACACTCTAATTACTGATCATGGCATGTTAATGTATACCTGTTCTAATGCTGTATGCCCCTTTAAGGTCTGATGTCAGAATTTATACGAAGCTATCATTTTCTTTTTACTTCCCTAATGAAAGTGCATCTTGTTTTATGTTTCATTTTTGTTTCTTTGCCTTTATAAGAACATAATATCGTATTAACATCAGTTACCCTTTGATTACTGATCTGTGTATATAATGTACCGCTGCCTTTATACCGTCATTACCCTTCATGTTTAGTATCCAAATGACCACAAAATGTGAAATGAGCACGAAAGGCGCCATACCGTCTTAATACACCCTGGATCAAACTTTAAAGCCATCTAAAAGTTTGATAGCTAAACCACGCCCACAGACACCTGAAACAAAGGGAGTTTTTTCCCTCCAAAATCCTGACCGAAGTATTGGTCATCTCCCCAAAGATGGGTGGAGTTTGTGACCTTTAAATTGTCACAAACACCACTAATCCATGGTCAGACTTTTGGAACAGCTTAGAGACGACTCCATCTTCCTTCATAGAACTTCCGGCAAGCTCCACTCTCCAGAACCTCCAGGAAGAACGCCTGACCCCATCCTGACTGAGATTTCTCCGTTACATCCAGATTCTTGTGCCGCAAACCAATGCAAGTAGCAGTTTCCTCTACCAATCAATTTAGATGCATATTTTTAAGTAGTAATCTTTCATTGAATCATAAGGTGAATTTAAGTTTCTGTGACGATTTCCCAGTTAGGGTGTGATTAATTTTTGAGTCTAAGCTTGCCATTCCTTTCCTTCTTTCTCTAATTTATTCTTTCCAGTCTCTTCCTCCCTTTCCCCAATTTTAATTTCCTTTGTTTTATTTTATTTTCATCTTCATTTTCCCTATTTCTTTTGTTTGTTTGTGTAGTTAGTTTTATGTTGTGTTTGTCTCATTCATTAAATGGCATAATTTTGTGCCAAATAAGTGATTGTCTCTGAGTATCGCTCACAAATTAAGGTACCTGCAACATCTGGTCTGAACTACATGCTCTATTAAGTTAATTTAATTCAAATTACAGTGTAAAGTAAAAGTAAAACCTTCCTGGGCCGGGAAGATACCTCCTTCATAGAATTAATAAAGGTTACACGGCCTGTTCGGCAGATGAACAGACCAAATAAGTGTAACGTTTCCATCTATTGGACACAAGGACTTTCATTGGAAGAATTGGAAAAGTCAGAAATGGAAATTATCCGACTGTGTCAAAGGTGGAAATTTCCAGATTTCCTGATTTTCCTTTGCAAGTTTGCAAAATAGTCGAATAGTCAAGAGAAATAGTTCTCTCTGCAATCTTAATCCCATACTTCAGTCTGGTATTATAAGAGTTAGTGGTTGTCTTGGTAATGCAGAAATTCCTGAAGATGCTAAACATCCAATTGTACTGACTAAGGATATGCACATTTCTAACCTGATTTTGCACCACATTCATGAACAAGTTGGACATAGTGGGCGAAACTACATGTTGGCTAGCCTTCGACAACAATATTGGATCATTGGAGCTGCTGTAGCCATAAGAAGAATTCTATCAAAGTGCATAGTTTGTAGGAGGTTCTATGGAACTGCAGGACATCAACAAATGGCAGATTTACCACCAGATCGAGTTTTACTAGATAAGCCACCCTTTACTCCTGTTGGAGTAGATTGTTTTGGTCCCTTTGAGATAAAACGGGGAAGAGTCACCCTAAAACGCTACGGGGTTATCTTTACATGTCTTGCCATTAGAGCTGTTCACATTGAAATGACTGCATCATTATATACAGATTCATTTATTCATGCATTAAGACGCTTCATTGCACGACGTGGACAAGTGGTTGAAATACGCTCAGATAATGGGACAAACTTTGTCGGAGCTGAATGTGAATTGCGAGAGGCAATACATAGTTGGAACCAAAATCAGATCAATGACTTTCTTCTTCAAAAGAAGATAAAATGGACTTTCAATCCACCTACAGGTTCACACCATGGAGGAATCTAGGAGAGACTTATTCGATCAATAAGGAAAATTCTGAATGCTATCGTTCAAGGTCAGCGATTGGATGAAGAAGGTCTTCTTACATTCTTTTGTGAAGTGGAGTCCATACTTAACAATTGACCTATAACAAAAGCGTCTTCTGATCCTAACGATTTAGAAGTTTGAACACCTAATCATCTTCTCCTGTTGAAGACGAATTTGACATTACCTCCTGGAACATTCACAAAAGAGGACTTGTATACACGCAGAAGATGGCGTCAAGTTCAGTACATGTCAAATCTCTTTTGGAAGCGATGGATAACTGATTGCTTACCTGTACTACAGGAATGACAGAAGTGGATTGTAAAAACGCGCAACTTTCAGTTGGGAGATGTGCTTCTTGTGGACGACAATGCACCAAGGAGCTCCTGGAATATGGGTAGAATTGTAGACACCGTAAAGGACAAGAAGGGATTTGTACGACAAGTCAAAATCAAGACTGAGTTCCCTTTTAACTAGACCAATTACAAAAATTTGTTGTCTTCTTGAAGCGGAGGAGCATAAAGAATCTATGGACTAACTTCTTATAGTGACATTTGAGAGCTCTCAACAGATATGACATAATTCTTACATTATTGAATACAACCTTTGAAGCTACATGGATAAACTAAACAGACTCTCATTGACTAAAATACTTAATGAGAATGTATGTGCCATACTGCAGTGTAAATGTTTGTATTTATTCTTAATTATTTTTGATGATTATTACAGATTTATTGTTTAATAATCAGGGACTGGAATGTAAGTGCACTTTATGCTTGACTTTTATTTTGTATCTTTTTGGAATTCATTTCTGGGTCATGGTGCTTCATTGGGGTTCAAGTGTATAAATCTCACTCCATTTCTTGTTTGTCAGTGTGTATGGGAAGAGGGGGGAAGTAAGAGGGAAAGCTTACTTTCTGTTGACCGTAAAACTTTATTGATGTATTTTAATGTGGCTTTCATATAGACTTCAACATAATTAGTCAACAATTGTGTCTAGTGTTTTGCATCAGTGTATGCTTTTTTGTTTTTGTTTTCTTCAGTCGGTACAACATGTATATCTTGCATTCAATAAACAAGTGGAAACAAGTGGAACGTGTCAGCAATGCTTCTTCCTGCTACTTCGCCTCTCAGAGGTTATAGGTTGCCGCTATATTGTACGTTCTCTAACTCACGCTACAACGTCTGCAAATACACCGCTTCTCTTTAATTTGTATATGCTCCCAATTGGTCAAATAATGAAAAAGAACCAAATTGCTTACCACAGCTATGCAGATGACACCCAGATATACTTAGCCCTGTCCCCTAATGACTACAGCCCCATTGACTCTCTATGTAAGTGCATTGATGAAATTAACAGTTGGATGCATCAAAACTTCCTCCAGTTAAACAAAGACAAAAGTCATTGTAATCTGAAATAAAGATGAAACTCTCAAGGTTAACACACACCTTGACTCTAGTGGTCTAAAGACACAAAATAAAGTCAGAAATCTTGGTGTAATTTTAAAGTCTGACCTTAATTTCAGTAGTCATGTGAAAGCGATAAGCAAATCAGCTTACTACCGTCTCAGAAATATAGCCAGAATTAGATGTTTTGTCTCAAGACAGGACTTAGAAAAACTTCTTCATGCTTTCATCACCAGCAGGGTGGATTATTGCAGTGGACTCATTACTGGGATCCCCAAAAAGACCATTAGACAGCTGCAGCTCATACAGAACACTGCTGCCAGAATTCTGAGCAGAACCAAAGCATCTGAGCACATCACTCCAGTCCTCAGGTCCTTACACTGGCTTCCAGTTACATTTAGAATAGATTTTAAAGTATTGTTACTCGTTTATAAATCACTTCATGGCTTAGGACCGAAATACATGACAGATATGCTAATTGAATATAAACCAAGCAGACTACTCAGATCATTAGGATCAGGTCAGTTAGAGATACCAAGGGTTCACTCAAAACAAGGTGCGTCAGCATTTAGTTATTATGCCACCTATAGCTGGAATCAGCTTTCAGAAGAGATCAGATGTGCTTCAACAGTAGACACTTTTAAATCAAGATTAACAACACATCTGTTTAACTCTGCATTTACTGAATGAGTGCTGTGCTGCTTCACACAGACTGCACTTTTTATCCAAATCACTTTTACTCCTGTTTTATTCTTTTTAAAATATTGTAAACTATTTTTATTAAAATCACATTTATTTTCTTTAATTGTTCTTTGTTATTATTATGATTTTATCGTGTGTCTTATTTCTACATATATATTTTTTTTCTCTCTTATAAATTGTTTTCTAATTTTTATGTAAAGCACTTTGAATGGCCTCCGTGTATGAAATGTGCTATACAAATAAACTTGCCTTGCCTTGTCTAGCATGTTCGCCTCACACCTCCAGGGTTGGGGGTTCGATTCCTGCCTCCGCCATGTGTGTGTGTGTGTGTGTGTGGAGTTTGCATGTTCTCCCCGTGTGTGAAGTGTGACATGGCAGCTTAATTGTTTAGGAGCATTGAACTAAATTTCCCATCATCCCCAACATGTCACAAGAACAAACTATTTATTTTACTGGAAGAAACAGTTAAGGAAAATATTAAGTCTAGAAACTATAAGTAACCTAACTCTGCTTAGTGAGTGTACAGTAGGGGGCGCCACACACACGCGCGCGCTAGAGTAATATTTTATCAGTGCAGAAAATTACACACTAATAACTCAAAACTGACAAAATAAAATAAAAATGATACAGAGCATAAATTTGCATGAATTATAAAGATTTACATTTCTGTCTCAAAAATGAATACCGTTTTTTTTCCCCAGAATGACAAGACTAACATATCACACCAGCCCTCAAACCACATGAGCTCGTCACATCTCACTCATTCCTCACATATCTGCATTGTTCCCATAATTATTAACACTATTTACAGTAGGTCATGTTGTCTGTGTGTTCACCTGCAACGTTCTCTTCATATTCAGTCTGTTATCTTGTGCAGTATGTTTGTGTTTTCATGCTGCGGTTTAACGGCTATTTATTAAGGTTAGTTTCATTAATAAACCCCTCCACCATCGGATGCCTGATGGACTGGTTAACATCCCCATGGTGTTCCACACCTTCATCATGTGTTTTGTGCCATGCTGAATAATCAAAGTGTGTATATTAGAGTATATTGTCTTGTATTTTAAATTCTCACATATTCATGAAGGCAGGAATAATTATAATAATCTGGATACATCTTACTTTCCAGGCATCTTCATTACAAAAAAATATTAATGTATTACAGTGATGAAAATGTTATAAAACTGAGTTGAACAAACTTTATTTTCTACCGTAGAGGTAATAAATGCATGAACTAGTGCTTTTGCATCATGTAATGACATCATATTTCTTATCTTAGCAATATTTCTGAGATGAAAGAATGTCACCCTTGTGATATTATTTATGTTAGTTTTAAAGGTCTTTCGCTGCTGCACAGAAAAACAATCCAGAGTTACTCTGTAATCAGAAAGCTTACTTCTGGCTGCTTGTGTGGTCCTAATGAAAGAACGTTAAGTTAAGCAGGCGGAAGTTAGTAAGCATCCACTGTCTGATGTCCCACACAGTCTTCAATCTTATTAAGATGGTGACTCACATCTGACTTAGAGCTGTGTGTCATCAAGATAACATAGAGCTGTGTGTCATCAAGATAACAGGTGAAGTTAATACCATTACCAATATCAGTCATTTTATGAATTGCTGTCATCACCATGAAAGCTTGTTAGCTAGGGAAACTAGTCACTGGGGCTAAACATAGTGAGCTTCACATAGCTAACGATCTAGCTAGGCAAGGCAAGGCAAGTTTATTTGTATAGCACATTTCATACACAGAGGTCATTCAAAGTGCTTTGCATTTTAGTTAGTTAGCTAAGAAACACCACAGTAGTTGTGGGGTTAATGATAGCTATCTATCAGCAGCTCTTATGAAAAAAACTAACTCTATTTGAACCTGTATTTTGCAAAATGGTGCTATTATGGAGAGGAAATGTCTCACAATATCGGTGAAATCATTATCTGGTACAATCGGCATCCAGGGAGTTTATCGTTAATTAGAACTGAGGAGGTCAAATTTATTGCGTTGTTCTTTGGGATTTCATTTAATATAATTTTATTTGGGTTGATGGTTAATTGAGGTTTGATGTTTTGTGTGTTCAATTGTGTTTGTAGTGAAAAACTCTATTTGTGACTCCAGGACCAATCACTCTGTTGATGAAAAATTATGTTTGTTTCAGCATCTTATTCCTTCACTGAAGGACCTTCAGGCTATATTAAAAAATATTATAAAGCCACCAGATTCTGTTAAATTTGTTTTTGTCAATTTTTCAAACTGTTTTTTTTTTTTTTTTTTTAATCAGCCAACGTGGCGACATGTAAAATTAACATAAATAAAGTGCCTTCTACAAACATGTTATAAGAAATTATATTGATAAATATTATAATTATACTATTAAGTTTGGGGTAAAGGTTAAAGGTTCTGCCTGAAAAAGAGGAGTTTAAATGTCTCTGTTAAGGGTGGAGTTAAGCAAGAGTTGGATGGATTGATGGATGGATGAATAAATGAATGAATGGTTGGATGGATCAATGGATGGATGGATGAAAGGATGGAGAGTTATACAGACCTTGTACCAGTCTGTCATGGTGTAGAGTGGTTGAGCTAAAAGCTGAAGCAGTCGTTTTACAGGTCAGTCTACAGTCCAAACATGACCTACGTTCACAAGCTCTGGGTATTGACTCAACTCAGCTGTCATGACTCAGCCCGGACTTTGGCCACGTGCACATGTTTGTTTATGTTCCTCGTCACATGTCTGCCCTGCCCTCGTCTGTTCCTCCCTGTTTCCACCCCGTCCCTAATTGTATCTGATTGTCTTTTGTATTTAAGTAATTAAAATTAATTGTGATTTTTTTTGTTGTTGTGATTCCTGTGTTGTTTTGTCAGTGGGCCTGGGCTCATTGTCCTACTGAAAGGTGAAGTTACTGTTTTCAGTTTTTATTTGTTGGTTTTTAAAAATGTGAATGGTGTGCATGATGCCTCCACCACCACCACATTTCACTGTAGACATGGTGTTAGTTAAGGCGTGTTTGAGTTTGTGTAAGGTTTCACACAAAGCACTTAGAAACAAACCAAAACCACATATTTAATAACCATGGTTGCGCTTTCACAAAGGTCTCCTTGAGCAACAGTTTCTTTCTCACCATACAGTTACAGTGATCGTTTGATACGGTGCACCTTCGCCCTCAGTCACAGGATTCTGTAAGTCACTGTAGGTTCATGTTTATGCGCTGTACATTACTGTGTCAGAAGGAAAGAGAAACTTTTTGGTTTCCAAAAGATATCTTTTCCAAAAATTTGAGATTAACAGATTAATTGAGCTCCATGATGGTGTGGAGGTGAAGGTTGGAGTAAAGTGTCCTGTACAGAGCCCTGACTCAACCTCACCGGACACCTTTGGAATGAACTGGAACTGAAGTCTCCTCAACATCCTGAACATCAGAGTCTGATCTCACTGATGCTGCTTTTTGTTATATATTTTTTTAATGTGTTTTTACAGAAATAAACAGAATTGAACAGATTATTATTATTTGATCGTCATTTCGAAACCACAGACTAGAGAACTTAGGCTGCATGAGTCATTTCATGTGTCTAGTTAGCTAACCCTGCAGGAAAATGCTCTGCTTCCTGTGGTAGCCTTTACTACTTTAGGTACCAAATAGTTTGCCTATTCTGCCCAACTTAACCACATTTTCCACTCCAGCAATACAAGCATTTACTTGAGAACTGTAACTAAGATTTATCTACAAGATAGTAACTTGAGTTAAAAGGAAGTCAAAAGGCTTTTAATTCATTTCAACTACTTTATATGTAGCAGGTGAGATTAAAGATTAAACTCAATAAAATAAATTGCATTCATTCATACATAAAGTTCCTTTTAGTTCTTTAGTTTCAGAAATGAACCTCTTACTGCTACTACTAACAATTCAGGTAAGAAAAAGTAGATGATGATGACGATGATGATGATGATGATTTACGTTAACTTTACATTAAATGTAAATCATGAATTCTAAATATAAATGACATTATAAATGTAATTAAACATTTTGTAATTTTGATATTATAAATGCTTTTCTACACTGCTTTACAGTGTTTTAAAATTTTACTTGAGTTATTGAAATCCACTTGAATTAATCATTTTTATTTTAATCATAATTATGAACAGTAAATAGTTTCAATAAAATAATAAAATATACTTTAGTATGGAAAACAGATGAACTTTACTTGTTATGTTTTACACATTATTCAAATGTATTACAATTGCAATCATTGCTGCTTTGTAATTTATGCAACAAGATCATCTACCCCATCCAACCGACCCCTTCTACCCCATATCGATGCCCCTTTACCATGTCCGACTGAGCCCCTCTTCCCTATATTGGAAAAGCCTTTACCCCAAATCTGATTAAATCTGCTTTTACTGCCTGCCTGATATTATAGAAATGATCACTTAAAGACTGACTTGGCCCTGCCTCTGTACATCTGTACATCTCACCCCATCCTTCTCTCTGCTGAAGATCTAGAACCAAGATTTCTCTACAAAATCCTAAATTCATCATTTAATCATTAAAAAAATGTTGTGTCAATGAATCTTTAGACAATACCCCACAATACAGTATAATAAAATGTTTCTGTTAATAAATCACAATTTTTTTTTGTTAATAAATCATGCAGTTCACTCAGTGGTGAAACTTTATTTGAATCTGCACTGCATTAAACAACAATAACAACATTAAGCATTATAATAAATGGTTCAATAATGTGGTGAAGAAATGGCTAAGTTAAGTGTGTGTGTGTGTGTGTGTGTGTGTGTGTGTGTGTGTGTGTGTGTGTGTGTGTGTGTGTGTGTGTGTGTGTGATCTTAGTTGAAGCCTTTAGGTGTGCAGACATTGACGACGACGCCATTGACGACGACTTCACAAACACACAGATCGAGATGTTTAGGAGTATCAACACTGAAAGACACAAACACACACACATCAATTCATTTTCCTCTACTCTCATCTAATTTAGAAATCACTTATTGATATAATAAATCATGTAATAAAACAGTGATTGTCAGATACTCACATGAAGCCTTTCTTTGGACAGTTTGAGCCTGCAGGATGTGTGTGGGAGGAATTTTTCCAAGGAAGAAGTCGAAACAGCAAGGCTCGACTTCTCCAAAAACCTTTATAGATTCTAGTGAGTGAGAGACAGATCAGGTGTTTCAGTCCAATTTAATCAAAACTTACAATAAAATAAACATCAGAAAAATTTATTAATTCTTCAGATAATGCTTACGAATAATCTAAATGTGTGATAAAATTCCCAGTGAATGTAAGTATGTATATACACTACATCAAATCAATCTCAATAAATTGTGTGTCTGAGTATACAAACTATTTTTTAGTTCTACTATATATGTATATGTGGCAGTCATGGCCTAATGGTTAGAGAGTTTGACTCCTAACCCTAAGGTTGTGGGTTTAAGTCTCGGGCCAGCCACGACTAAGGAGCCCTTGAGCAAGGCGTCGAACACCCCCAACTGCTCCGCGGCTGGCCACTGCTCCGGGTGTGTGTGTGCACTTTGGATGGTTTAAATGCAGAGAACAAATTCTGAGTATGGGTCACTGTACTTAGCCGCATGTCATGTCATATATCAAATCCATCTCAATAAATTGTGTGTGTCTGTGTATACAAACGTTATTTAGTTCTTCTATATAATTAATTGTATCTTATTGTACATAAACAAACTGTGTAATAGACTCACCCTGAGCGTCTGAGTAGAGCGCCATGATCAGGACGAAGCCCAGGACCAGAAACACACGATTCATCTTGATGTTCTCAGCAGGTGTGTGAAGCTCTGATCTCTTTTCTCTCTAAAACCTAATTTGATCAAATCTTTCCATCTAACAGCAGATTTGGCTCCTCCTCTGTACATCTACATGAATCTCTTCATCTCACCACATCGTGTGCTGAAGATCTAGAACCAAGATTTCCCTATACGTTCTATAACTCACGCTACAACACACATCACCCCCATCTTATCATCATTGCATTGTCTCCCATGCACTCAAGTTTCACACTGACTATAAAATACTGTTACTAACCTATAAAGCACTTAATGGTCTCGGCCCACAGTTCCTGGGTGATCTTTTGTTTTTTTTTTAAGATCCATCACACCTACTTCGATCAAAACATACAGGATATTTGGTAGTACCTCAAGTAGAAAAGTCTCCAGCAGGGGGCAGAGCTTTTTCTCACAGAGCCTCACAGTTATGGAACAGATTTCCAATTAGTGTTCAGGACTCAGACACAGTCTCAGTGTTTAAGTCCAGGCTAAAACACATTTGTTTAGTTTAGCTTTTTATGAATACATTCCTTAGGTAAAGGAGCAGATCTGAGGCCTCATTTATAAAGCGTGTGTACACAGAAAACAGGGCTGGAAACGTACGCCAAGGTTGTGATCTATAAAAAACAAACATGATGGGAGAATGTGCGCACCTTTAAGGATCCTACGCACAGTTTTACAAATGAGACCCCTGGAGGGTTCATGGTCATAGAGTGTTTGGTGAACTGTGTGAAGTGTGCTTTAACACTCTCCATTTGAATATATTGTCTTCTGGTAAAGTAGGTTCCTGACCTTTGTATACAATCTGCTTAACCCACTTTGTTCTAGAGTAGTGTGATTTGTTATATTTTATTCCATTGTTAATATTAAAGTGTTGATCTCAGATGTGACTTCTGCCAAGACTTCCTTCTACAAGGAAAAGCTTGAAGCTTCCTCACATGACCCTCGGAAGCTCCAAAACATCATCTCTTCTCTACTCCCCCCCCCCCCCCCACACACACACACACCTTCTTCATCTTCCCTGACTGCAGAAGACTTTGCTTCTTTCTACCAGGAGAAGATTGAGTAAATCTGCAGGAACTTCACTTCTGCCCTGACTGCACTTACATCTCACAGTCTGGATTTCCCTGCTCCTTTGATGTCACATTTCTCAACTGTAGCAGCAGAAAAGATTTTACAACTCTTCCATTCTTGCAATCCTACCACCTGTCCATTGGATCCACTCCCTTCCATTATGCTCAAGACCATCTCACAAGACCTTCTGCCCTTCTTTACCACTATCATCAATAGATCCATAGCATCTGGTAAGGTACCAACTCTCTTTCTCACAGAACAACCTCCAATATCCCAACCAGTCTGGCTTTAGAGTAGCTCACTCTACAGAGACAGCTCTTTTGGATGTCTCTGAGAAGCTACATGCTGCTAGATCAGCCAAACTGTCATCCATCCTTATCCTCTTTGACCTTTCAGCAGCGTTTGATACAGTCAACCACAAGACTCTCTTACCACTGCTATGCTGATGATACACAACTTATGTACTCTTTCACACCCTCAGATACCACAGCTTCTAATTGGATCTCAGCATGTCTGGCAGAAATATCATCATGGATGACTGCTCATAAGATAAGGGTTTGTTTACTTCTGACTTTATTTCATGTCTGTTTGAAATTTGGTGTCAAAGAACTTCACCAGAAAGAGCTTTTTTGCCTGAAGTCAGCTAGTCAGGTCTCCGATCACAATACAAAACATAATGTCTTTTTGCAGTGTAGCTAAATAAAGGAATAGTTCTTCTGCTTAGGCTGCGTGATACAGCAGAGTAACATACAGATACATTAAAGATTTTCTCATTATCAAAGATTAAACTCTCTCACTCTCTCACTCACTCACTCACTCACTCACGCAAGGCAGGATACACCCTGGACGGAGTGCAAACCCATCGCAGGGCACACACACTCTCATTCACTCATGCAATCACGCAATCACACAATAGGGACAATTTCCCAGAGATGCCAATCAACCTACCATGCATGTCTTTGGACCGGGGGAGAAAACCGGAGTACCCGGAGGAATCCCCCAAGGCACGGGGAGAACATGCAAACTCCACACACAGGAGGCGGGAATCGAATCCCAACCCTGGAGGTGTGAGGCGTGCTAGCCACTAAGCCACCGTGCCCCTAAGATTAAACTCAATAAAATAAATTGCATTCATTCATACATAAAGTTCCTTTTAGTTCTTTAGTTTCAGAAATGAACCTCTTAATGCTACTACTAACAATTAGTAATGAGAAAAAGTAGATGATGGTGATGATGATGATGATTTACATTAACTTTACATTAAATGTAAATCATGCATTCTAATTATAAATGACATTATAAATGTAATAATTATCCATTTTGTAATTTTAATATTATAAATGTTTTTCTACACTGCTTTACAGTGTTTTAAAATTTGACTTTAGTTATTTAAATCCACTTGAATTAATCATTTTTATTTTAATCATAATTATAAACAGTAAATAGTTTAAAACCTCTTACGGGTCGCCGTGCCGTGCACGGCACGGAAGTAGAAGTGACCACTAGGGGATGACCCAGAAACAAGCTTCAATTCACAAGATGACCCAGAAACAAGCTTCAACTTTAAAGCATCAAATCCTCCAAAAACACGAAAAAACCTATTTACCTAGTAAAGTATATACTATCAATAATTTTTTAAGCCCACACACAATATGATTCACAGCCTTCATACAATTAGAAAAAAATTTCGGACAAAACTGTCCAAGGTGGCGCTAGACCGTTTTTCCCTTACCTTTAGACGCGTCTCTTTCTTCACTGGGGTAATATATTCCAACACAAATAATTCTGAAATTCACAAATAACTGAAAGCCTTTTAATCCAAAACGCTCTGGTCACGCCGCAAATATTCCGTTAGTGTTCTGAAAACTGGAAACAGAAGTGCGCCATCATCTAGTTTTGCCGCTCTAACTCCTAATTGGGATATTCAAAAATTGAAAGTCTACGTCACATTTATAGCCCAGGTCCTAACGAATCAAATAAGCCCTCATTTGAGCCAATCGGTGCTTGTATGGCAGAGATAGACGGCTGAGAAGCCAATGGTGGCATGACCTACTTTTTTTTGGGAACCCGCCTTTGACTGACAATTACTCCTTCCAATAGCAATGAAATGGGCTGGGACCTATACAGCCGTTTAGCCAATAAGCAGACGATTCCAACGGTATATGACATGCCGTATGTTCTTTGCCTGTGTCTGCGTGAACTTTATGCAACAAGATCATCTACCCCATCCAACCGACCCCTTCTACCCCATATCGATGCCCCTTTACCATGTCCGACTGAGCCCCTCTTCCCTATATTGGAAAAGCCTTTACCCCAAATCTGATTAAATCTGCTTTTACTGCCTGATATTATAGAAATGATCACCTAAAGACTGACTTGGCCCTGCCTCTGAACTTCCCTTTCGGAACTCAAGCTGCGTCGAAACGCTATGGGAACGCCCCTGCGTGACCGCGTTCTGAACCACGTGTGTAATCTGACCAATAGGCGTAGGGACGTGACATCATCGGCGGATGACGTCGCGTAAAAAGGAAGCTACAAATGGCTGCGAGATGGACAAGACGCTAGCTTCTGCTTGTTCAGGTAAGCGCTGTTTTTCCGATACTGTGTTTTTCTGATCGAGTGATGGCTGGCAGACAAAAATTCCGAAAGTGTGTTTTTCCGTGTTTCGCAGGATCGATGCGTTGTTTGCTTGGGAGTTGAGCATGCAAAATCGACTCTCGAGGGAGTCGATCGCTCGCATTGCAGCCGCATTGCTATGCGCACGCTTCGCTCCTGGAGAGCGCTCTTCGAGAAGAGCGCTCTCCCTTGCGGCTCCGGTCACGCTCTTGCCGAGGCAAAGTGGCGCCAGCGCTCGTGGGGCTCGCAGGTCGATTTAGCAGTGGGATTGGCGGTGGATGAGTCCTCTCCAGCCTCGTCTGCTGAATCGAGCTCCGTCTCTCGCGGAGAGGCAGGCCCGATGGCTGCTCCTTCTCCCGGCATGAGCAGCGCGGCATTACATGTCTCTCCCTCCGAGGAAGGAGTGCTGATGGATGCTAGCAAGCCCGTGGGCTCCTCACAGCCTGTGCTGTATGAGGAGCTCCTCGAAGTCGAGACACGAGCTGTAGCCAAGCTGGATTTAGATTGGCCGGTGGAGCAGCAGAAGCAGCGCACACCCAGTAAGCTGGATGAGCGTTTCCTGTGCCCTGTGTCACTTCCTCAGTGCCTGAGCCTGGCATTTTTTCCTGATCTGCACGCCAAGGTGTCCAGATCCTGGGAAATCCCGTACTCTACACGCACTTCTCCTAGTCACTCCTTGCTTTACACAAATGTGTTTGGGGCTAAGGCATGCGGCTACGGGGCAATGCCGCGTGTGGAAGAGACGCTGGCTAGCTACTAGCTGGTGTTCCCTACTAAGCCACTACGTGCTACGTCAGCCTTAGTAGGGAAGGCTTAAGTGGGAGGAGGTCAGGCCACAGGCTGCCTCCACACCATGGGTGTGTTGCAGGCCTACCAGGCTGACCTGTTACTTGATTTGGATGAGGGACTTAGCTCCGGGACCACTGATATTGAGGAGTTGCGTCGCACTGCCGACTTGACTCTTCGGGCCACAAAGCACACGGCGCGGGCCGTTGGGCGGTCCATGACGGCCCTGGTGGCCACAGAAAGGACGCACCGATGGCTTCTCCTGGACTGTTTGGCGACGCTGTAACGGCGGTCGTACACAAGTTCCAGGAGTCTAAAAAGCAGTCGGCTGCGTTTCAGCAGTACCTCCCTCGGCGATCTCGTGGGGCTGATCGGCGGCAGCCCCAGCCTGGTCCCTCCGGGCACCGCGAAGCCCAGGGACAGAGCGTCGCCACCCGATCTCCGCGGGCGGAGACTAAGGGCCCGGGAAAGAGCAGGGTGACCTGGGGGTCACTCTTGCCTCCGATAAATGGGCAGTGGTGCGTAGATCCTGACGGTCTTCAGTTGGGAGGATGGGGCACACCTCACATGACGGTGCCCATCCCTCCCCTGCACCATCGGGGCGCTAGGCCGTTGTCTCTGCCACAGGATGTGCTCCAGAGCACGGCCGCCCTCTGGAGGGTACCTCCCTCCACTTCCGCCCAAAGTCTCAGTACGGATGGGGGAGACCAGCCACCTCTCAGGAGGTGTCAACGGCCGCAGTACGTGGCTCCGGCTGTTCGGGTCATGTAGGCTGGTCTGTCTGCCTTGCCACAACATGTGCTTCAGGGCGTGGCTTGGCCCCAGCTGCTCTGAGTGGGTCAGAGGCCAGCCCTGAGGGGCTGGTTCCCCTGAGGAACTTTCTGACAGCTTCGGAGGAGCTGCCAGGTGTCTCCCGGTGGGTCCTGCAGACCATAGAGGACGGCTACACGGTTCAGTTCTCTCCTCCCCGTTTCAACGGGATGTGTCCCACCCTGGTGGGACCCGAGCAGGCTCTGGTCCTGTAACAAGAAGTGCACACACTCCTGAGGAAAGGAGCCATCGAGGTGGTCCCCCCCTCGGTTCGAGAGTCAGGCTTTTACAGCCCGTACTTCATCCTTCCGAAGAATTATGGCGGGTTCCGTCCCATTCTAGATCTACGCTCCTTGAACCGCTCTCTCAGGAGGCTCAGGTTCAGGATGCTCACCCAAAGGGAGGTCGTGACTCAGATCAGGTCAGGGGACTAGTTCGTCACAATAGATATGGAAGACGAGTACTTTCACGTTTCCATCCTTCCTGCACACAGGAGGTTCATGAGGTTTGCTTTCGGGGGCGAGACGCGTTTAAACATAGCATTATTAATTTTATCACTTCCTCTACTCAGGCTGTACAACTGCTTTAGATCTATAATCAAGATATACGGCTGTTGATACTTTCAAAAAGAGATTTTAGATTTCAAACTTCATATAGCTGTTTCTATTCAATGTAATTTCTGTATTTTAATGTTTTCTCAGTTGTGTGTACATGATGATGGTTATATGATGAGTAAACAGTATGAATTTTAGTGTGTAGGTGTGTATGCGTGTAATGCATCTAGGTTGCTGCTTCATTCAGGACTTTGTAACCACTCAGGGTAGAAAGTATAAAAAAAATGTAATGCAGTGAAACCATTACAATGTTTATTTCACTCAATAATCCATAAAGGCAATGTCAAATCAATCTTTGTTAAAGTTTGGAAATAATAAACACTCCTGACAGTGAATAACAGACCAAAAACCAAGCCATGGACTTTCTGCCTCCATGGACTCCTGTCAATCCAAGCACTCATGGGGAAAAAGAAACAATGGCAGGAACTTAAATGTCCATGAGAGGAAAAAGATTTTCTTATGAATTGAGTTAAATAAGTTTTTACAAAAAGGCAAAAAAAAAAAAAAAACCCACCAATCTTATGTTGAAGCATGGTGGTGGCAGCATGATACTTCGTGGCATTCAACGTGCTTGAATCATTTGATGACATCATGGAGTCAGAAGTTTGAGGAACTGATCCAAAAAATAATTCAGACGTGACAGACGTGGATTTTTTTAGGAGAGTAATGATGACTCTAGAAATTTGGCAGTAATAGAAACTCTGCCAAACGTTCGCAGGAGACCCTCACATTACGTTTGGGTCTGCCAAGTCTTCCTCCCCCGCCATCGGATCCAACTCACCACCAGGTGATGATCAGTTGAGAGTTCCGCCCCTCTCTTTACCCGAGTGTCCAAGACAAACAGCTGGAGGTCAGATGAAACAACCACAAAGTCGATCATCGACCTCTGACCTAGGGTATCCTGGTGCCACGTGCACTGATGGACACACTTATGCTTGAACATGGTGTTCGTTATGGACAAACTGTGACTAGCACAGAAGTCCAATAACAGAACACCACTAAGGGTTCCGGTCGGGGGAGGGGGGGGGGTCGTTCCTCCCAATCATGCCCCTCCAGGTGTCACTGTCGCTGCCCACATGAGCGTTGAAGTCCCCCAGTAGAACGATGGAGTCCCTGGTCGGAGCACTTTCCAGCACCACCCCAGAGACGCCAAGAAGGTCGGGTACTCTACACTGCCATTTGGCCCGTAAGCGCAAATAACAGTGAGAGACCTATCCCCGACCCGAAGGCGCAGGGAAATGACCCTCTCATTCACTGGGCCGCCTCTCACTGCAGGCAACTCCAGAGTAGTAAAGAGTCCAGCCTCTTTTGAGGAGTTGGGTTCCAGAGCCCAAGCTGTGCGTGAAGGCGAGCCCAACTATCTCTAGTCAGTATCGCTCAACCTCCTGCACCAGCTCAGGCTCCGTCCCCCCAGCGAGGTGACATAACATGTCCCTAGAACCAGATTCCGTTTCCGGAAACTTATTTATATACAAAAATGAATTATTTTCACTGTAGAGGCACGAAAGTTGATGCACAATTACAGGCTGGTATATTTCAAAGGCAAGAGATTTATTGAAACCATTTTGACCATTTTTAATGTAAGCAAATAATAAAACCTGTTTTTTTTTTCCAGGCCAAACTGACTTGAATTCTTCTAAATAAAAAAATCTACAATGATCACTATTCTGTGTGTAATATCTATTTTACACTTGTAATATCTATTTTGCCCACCTGATGTCATCTGATCACACAACAACAGGCTACTCTCTCACACACACACACACACACACACACACACACACACAAACACACACACACACACACACACACTCGAAAACATGGCATAATTTCATGTGAATAAAACTTCTTTTACTCTTCTTATGTTTTTTTAATTACACTTAATTTATGAACGATAAACCTTATGAAATTATGCCATGTTTTGAGTAAAATAAGCAGAAATGATTAAATATCATTTTGGATAACCACTGACTGATAAACTGTCAAACATTACTCAGAATATCTCCAGGCCAAAGCTGACTGATATATGACTTCTTTATAGAAATATGAACGTGTGTGTGTGTGTGTGTGTGTGTGTGTGTGTGTATGTGTTTGTGTGTGTGCGTGTGTGTGTGTGAAACTTTTACAAATGTGTAGCCTTTGTAAAAGAGGCCAACTGAAATGCAATGCCCAATTCTTTGAACATTGTTTGACTGTGTGTGTGTGTGTGTGTGTGTGTGTGTGTGTGTGTGTGTGTGTGTGTGTGTGTGTGTGTGTGAAGCTTGTTGGTAGATCAGATTTTGCCCGATGGACAAATGCAATAAGTGTGAAAAATTTACAAATGTTTGGCTTTTTTTTCTGCAGGCATAATGAAATGTAATGCCCAATTTATGTGTGTGTGTGTGTTCTTTGGGTGCGTGTGTTAGTGGACACTTTATGTTGCCTTTTTGTGTTTGTAAGTATGTTCATTGCGCTGAAAAGGGCAAAAGTGTGACCTATTGACCCACTAAATGCGGTTGGGTCAAAATGACCCAGAAGGATCCAAAACACATTTTATATACTGGTCTGAACACATAGTTAAACGAAAATAGACAAAATTAATTATACTTGCAAAGTTGCAAGTGTGTGATAAAATGTGTGATAAAATTCCCAGTGAATGTAGGTGTGTGTATACATCAAATCTATCTCAATACATTGTGTGTGTAACGTACAGAAGACAATGAACGAACAGATGAAATCAAAACCAGTGTTTATTGATAGTTCATGTCTGAGATAAAGCTGCAAAGCTTGAAGACGTGGTGAAGGACGCTTCGCCCATGCTCTGATAAACACATGCTCAATAAGGAGTTGAATCTGGTAACATGCAGATCAGGATCTGGAAACGCTACTGAGAAGAAGAATGAGAGAGTCGAGTTAGTAAGCATAGCATACGAGACTGGACGGTGAATGAAGGTGAGAGCGTGGCTTAAATAGTCTGTGAGCAATTAGTGTTGAGTGACGGCAGGTGATGATTATCAGAACTCCGGTGATTGAGATCTGAAGGAAGTGTCGTGAGAACCTGGCTTATCCGTGACAGTACCCCCACCCCTGAGGGTCCGCTCCTGAGGACCGTTGCGAACTACGGTGCCGGGGAGGACGACCTCTACCTCGAGGTGCAGGTTAGTCAGGATGCGCTTCGTGGAACTCACGTTGGAGCTCTGGGTCTAAGATGTCTGCCCTCGGCACCCATGACTGTTCCTCTGGGCCCTTCCCAGTCCACTAGGTACTCGAGGTGTCCTCCACGGCACCTGGAATCCAGAAGTTGTCGCACCGTGTAAATTGTTTGGTCATCTTCTAGAGGGGGGGTTTCCATGCCAGGTTCTGTGGAGGAGGAAGAAGATATAGGTGAGTGGTATGGCTTTAGACAGGACACATGAAATACGGGATGGATGCGATAGTGTGAGGGGAGACGTAGCTGGAAGGTCACCGGGTTGATTTCCCAGGTGATGGAGAATGGTCCGATGAACCGAGGACTGAGCTTTTTGCAAGGCAGGCGAAGACATATGGTGCGTGTATATAGCCAGACTTTATCTCCCACCTTGTATTGGGGTGCTGTTCTCCGTCGTGCGTTTGCATTAGTCTTTGGTCGTTGAATGGCACTTCGGAGTTGGGTGTGCGCGGTTTCCCAGACCCTCTCGCTCTCCCGATACCATTGTTGGACTGACTCTACCTCTGATGGTTTGTTGGCGTAACGAGTTCTGTCCATACTCAGCCCATGGGAGGAATTGACTCCAGGAGTTCTGATGCTGGTGACAGAATGTCTGCAGAAATCGGCTCACCCTCTGGATCTTACGCTCCGTTTGTCCGTTAGTTTGTGGGCGATAGCCTGAAGAGAGACTGACAGAGATTTTTAGAAGCCTGAAGAAAGCTTTCCAGACTCTGGAAATGAACTGGGGGCCCCGATCCGAGAAAATGTCCTCCGGGAGCCCGAAATGGCGAAATACTTGCTGGAATAGCACCTCGGCGCTCTCCATAGCTGTAGGAAGACCTTTCATCGGGATGAGCTTTAAAATGTTTGAAAAATGATCTACAATGACGAAAATGACTGTATTACCTTGGGAGACCAGCAGATCGGTGGCAAAATCTACTCCTAAATGCGACCATGGACCATGGGCTCGGGAGACAGCTTTTCTTCTTCTGGTGAGAATCTCCGTGATAGTGCGTCTGCTTGTCCATTCTTTGAACCCGGTCGATAGGAAATGGAGAAGTTAAACCGTGTAAAGAATAGAGCCAACCTTGCTTGTCTAGAGTTCATTTGTTTGGCGTCTTTCAAGTACTGGAGATTCTTATGATCTGTGATCACGATGAATGGATGTCTGGCTCCCTCAAGCCAGTGTCTCCACTCTTCCAGTGCCATTTTTATGGCTAACAGTTCACGGTCGCTGATATCATAGTTCTTCTCGGCCGAACTGAACTTGTATGCATAAAAGGCGCATGGATGATGAGCGGGGGATTCGCCTGTCCTTTGCGCCAGAACTGCGCCCACGCCGGTGGAGGATGCGTCTACCTCTACCCGGAAAGGTTTCGTGGGGTCTGGCTAAACCAGTACTGGCGCTTCGCAAAATGCCCTTTTTAGCCTCTCGAATGCAATTTGCATGTCTGGAGTCCAGATGAGTTTCTTAGGGTTTCCAAGAAGCGCGGTGGTGAGTGGAGTAACGATGAGACTGAAGTCCCAAATGAAGTGACGGTAGAAATTCACGAATCCCAGGAATCTTTGGAGCTCCTTTATAGAGCTGGGTGGTGGCCAGGTTGTGATTGCTACCACCTTTTTATCGTCCATGCTGACGCCATGTTCTGATACATCATACCCTAGGAACTGGATTGTTTTCTGGTGAAATTCACATTTCTCTGCCTTCAGATAGAGAGAGTGATTGCGAAGACGTCGCAATACTTCACAAACATGGTTATAATGGTCTTTGGTGTTTCTCGAATAGCTGAGGATGTCGTCAATGTAAACCATGACATACTTGTTGAAAATGTCTCGGAAGATAGAATGCATGAAATCCTGGAAGATGGCGGGTGCGTTAGTAAGGTCATATGGCATGACCAAATATTCGTAGTGTCCGGTAGGGGTCACGAAGGCAGTTTTCCATTCATCCCCTTGATGGATATGGATGAGGTTGTATGCATTACGAAGGTCAAGTTTAGAAAATATGGTTGCGCCACGGAGTTTTTCTAAGGCTGCGGGCACTAGAGGAAGTGGATAATGGAACTTCTTGGATATGTTGTTGAGTCCCCTGTAATCAATACATGGGCACAGGCCCCCATCCTTTTTGGAGACGAAGAAAAATGGAGATGCGACAGGAGAGGTGGAAGGCGGAATGTAGCCCTGAGCGAGAGCTTCCTGAATGTATTTTTCCATCGCCTCTTGTTCTGGGATAGTGAGCGAGTAGATCTTTCCCTTCGGCATTGGTGCATCTGGGAGGAGTTCAATGGCGCAATCCCAGGGACGATGAGGTGGAAGCTTTGATTTTCTCTTTGGACAGAAAACGTCACGAAAGTGATCATAATCCTTAGGCACAGAAACGGAGATGTTATCTGTGGGGACTGGTTTCGATTTGAGGATTCCTGAGAAGCACTGTGGAAAACACCCATCGCCTCATCGTTTTATCTCACCATTTTCCCAGGAGAGTTCGGGACAGTGTTGTATTAGCCAGGGTCGACCCAGGATCACTTCTGCAGTAGAATGTTCTAGAATAAGGAATTTTATTCATTCATGATGAACAATGCCCACCGTTAGTGTAACCTCGCTAGTACTCTGTGTCACTGGAGCTCGGTTAAGTGGTTTGCCGGTCACTGCATGTACCTGTAGTCTGCGCAGGAGACGCTCGCGTGTCAGCTTCAGTTGGTTAGCGAGTGACGCTGATATGAAGTTTCCTGCCGAACCTGAGTCGATCATAGCGGTGACAGAAATGGAGACATGAGGAAGAGAAATCTGCACTGGGGTGGTGAGAGGTGAAGAAACTGAGGGTTCGGTCTGAAGCGTACTCACCAGGGCTCGAATTGGACGGACTGGGCATTTACAGATGAGATGATCTTTGCTCGCACAGTTAGAGGCATAATCCAGCATTGAGGCGACGCTGTCGCTCTGGAAACGAAATCCGCGATGAGCCCAGCAGCACGGTTCGGGTCCGGGCTGAGGCGTTTTCGCCGACACTCCCGGAGGTGAAGACGAGATGGAGCATGAAGACATGCGTTGCTCGGTGCGGATGGCTCGCTGGATGAAGTTTTCGAGACCCATGGAGTTGACGAATGCTGCGAGTTGTAAACGGAGATCTGGCTTCAAACCATTACGATATGTGGTGAGTAATGCCCTTTCATCCCAGCCACTAGCTGCTGCTAGAGTGTGGAAAGGGAGAGAGTAGTCGGCCACTGATGATTTTCCCTGCTGGATATGGTATAGTTTGTCGCAGATGGTGGTGTCACCCACCGGAATGCCAAAGACCTCTTGGAAGTACGCTGTGAACTCGGAGTGCAGGAATGAGCCAGTCTGGTGCCAGATGGATTCTGCCCTTGCACTACAGTACCTGAGTGATCTTTTGTTTTTTTATGATCCGTCACACCTACTTCGATCAAAAGGTGCAGGATATTTGGTAATACCTCAAGTAAAAAAAGGCTACAGCAGGGGGCAGAGCATTTTCTTTTTCTCTAAATAGAACAGATTTCCAATTAGTGTTCGGGACTCAGACACAGTCTCAGTGGTTAAGTCCAGGCTAAAAACACATTTGTTTAGTTTAGCTTTTTATGAATAGATTCCTTAGGTAAAGGAGCAGATCAGGGGGGTTCATGGGCATTGAGTGTTTGGTGAACTGTGTGAAGTGTGCTTTAACTCTCTCCGTTTGATTATATTCAATCTTCTGGTAAAGTAGGTTCCTGACTTTTGTATACAATCTGCTTAACTCACTTTGTTCAAGAGTAGTGTGATTTGAATTTTGTTATATTCTATACCATTGTTAATATTAAAGTGTTGGTCTTTGCTTAGTTGTTCTCTCAGCTGATTAATCAGGAGTAGTTTCAGACTTCCTTAAGGTGTGAATTGTGGGCAGGGCTTACTCATTTAAATTGAAGGTTCTCCTAAGTATCTCTCTAACACATTGTAACACAAGTATCTAGTACTGTTTGATATATTCTACCACACCATATCTTAAATCTCACTCTTGGTTGACTGCAGATATTTGCCTCAAACCCATCTCTGTAGTCACCTCTTACTGTCACAGATGCTCTCGTCTACAGAGCAGAGGTCACATTTCCAGTAACCTCATCATGTGAAGAAAAGAAAAGAACTGCTACCCAAGCTGCGAGCTGCCTGGGAAAGAGGAGAAATAGCCACTCTGAAATATGATAAACTGGTCATAAAATCCAAGAGTGGAGGAGCCTAGTTAGAAGTATGTAAACATTCGTTCATTTTGTTTTGCTTACTTGTATATTTGTGTGTTTTTATTTGTAATTTAGATCATGGCTATTGACTTGTGTCATTTAGCTTTTCCAATTAAGGGTATTACAATAGTGCACTTGAATATCTGCAGTTTGAGATACAAAACTAATGATATATATCAGATTTTGCAGTCCAATAGTATTGAAATCCTAGCTTTGTCTGAAACAAATTTAGATTTTAGCTTCACGGATGCTGATGTGAAGATAGATGGTTACAGATTATTTAGGAGGGACAGAAATAGACCTGGTGGTGGTGTTGCATTCTATGTTAAGGATAACATCCCAGTTAATGTTCGAAATGACTTCATATGGCAGAATATTGAAGCATTATGGGTACAAGTTCATATACCACACATAAAGCCTATTTTATTTGGGTGTGTATACAGACCTCCCAGTGCCAATACTCAATATTTGGATAACATATGTGAAATGTTTGATGCTGTTTGTGATCAAAACAGAGAGATATTTATTTTAGGTGATTTTAACATTGACTGGCTGTCACTAAACTGTCCAATGTATAAGAAACTTAAATCCACAGCTGCAATATGTGGCCTAAAACAAATCATAACTCAACCCACTAGGGTTGCTACAAGTACATTGGTTTCATCTGCAACATGTATAGATCATATATTTACAAATGCTTTTGAACAATGCTCCAAAGCAGTCTCTGTGCCCACTGGTTGTAGTGACCATAATATCATAAGAGTCACAAGGAAAACTAAATTGCCTAAAGGAGGCTGTAAAATAATTCATAAAAGAACTTACAGATATTTCAACCAAGAGCAGTATGTGGGTGAAATTCAAGGTGTGGACTGGTCAGAAGTGTGTGAAGATCGTGACCCTGACTCAGCCCTTAATAAGTATATGGACATACAAATGAAAATAGTTGACAAGCATGCTCCTCTCAGAAAATGAGCTGTGAGAAATAAAAGTGCCCCTTGGTTGGACAAAAATCTTAAAAAATTAATGCTGTCTAGAGATAACACTAAAATAAAAGCTAATATTTCTTGCGAACTAGCTGATCAAAAACAATATAGAACTCTTAGAAATAAAGTAGTTAAAATGAATAGAATGAAGAAAAAAGAGTACTTTCGAGAAAAGATTAATGAAGCAAAAAATGATGGCAGAAAACTATGGAACACTCTAAATCAAATAATGGGCAGGAGTAAGTACTCAGCTGCTTCATATGTTGAAAATGATGGAGTGTTCATCACAGATCCAGAGGGAATTGCTAATTATTTTAACAATTATTTTTTTAGTAAAGTAGAGAAATTTAGATCTGGTATGAGTCCAAATACATCAGCATCTTATGATGCAATATTAAGTAAGATAATGAGTGAAAAGAACCATTCTGTCACTTTCTCATTCAGTGAAGTTGACAGAGGTTCTGTTGGAAAAAATTCTTGCAGCTCTTCCTGATGTAAAGGCATCAGGCACGGACCATTTGGACTCCAGGCTTATCAGGGTGGCAGCTGAAGCTCTGTCCTTTCCCATTGCTCATTTGGTTAATTTAAGTTTGTTGCAGGGCATATTTCCTGAGAAATGGACGGAGGCTAAAATTATACCACTGCCTAAAAATAAAAGAGCCACATTTACAGGACAGAATAGCCGACCTATCAGTCTATTACCTTTACTCAGCAAAGTCATGGAAAAGATTGCTATTGAACAAGTTTATAAAAAAAATTTTCTAATAGTTTGATCACTAAGTACCAGCATGCATATCGGGAGGGTCACTCCACATGTACTGCTTTAACTCATATGACCGACAACTGGTTAGAAGAAATTGATGCAAACAGATTAGTAGGAGCAGTGATGTTGGACTTTAGTGCAGTGTTTGACCTGATAGATCATAAAATACTGCTTCAAAAATTAGAATGTTATGGTTTTACACCTTCGTCTCTGTCATGGATGGCGAGTTACCTATTCAATAGGAAGCAGTGGGTGTTCTTTAATGGTCAATATTCATCTACTAAGACAATACATTGCAGTGTGCCCCAGGGTAGCTGCCTTGGGCCTTTGCTATACTTGATCTTTACAAATGATTTACCTTTTATTGTGAAACATTCAACTGTTATTATGTATGCGGATGATCCCACACTGTACTGTTCGGCAAAAAATCCTCATGATGTTTCAAATCTATTAAATCATGATTTGCAGAATATAAGCAAGTGGGTAAAAGAAAACAAATTAGTTTTAAATGTAGACAAATCAACATCTATGCTTTTCTGGAAAGGATTAAAATTAACTACCCAGCCGTCTCTGAACTTGTCAGTCAATGGGCTGCAGCTAAGACAAGTGACGCAAGCAAGAAACCTTGGATTCTTACTTGTCTTTTTCAGCTCATATTGATGGAATGATAGCTAAAATAGGGAAGGGTATTGCAATGTCCAGAAAATGTATGTCATATATTCCTATGTCCATTGCTAGACAGGTGGTCCAGTCTCTTGTTTTGTGCCATTTAGAAAACTGTCCAATTATATGGTCGTCCACATCACTAAAACATCTTCGTAAGCTTCAAGTGGCACAAAATAGGGCGGCAAGGACTGTCCTCCAGTGCTCTTTAAAGACTAACCTGGCCTTGATGCATAAACTCTTTCTTGGCTCACAGTTGACGACAAAATTAAATTACGATTAATTTTAATGTTGTGGAATGCAGTATTTATGAAACTGAAAAATGAAAAGAAAAGCCACAGTTTCTCTCTGAGCAGTTTGTTTTTGTAGGAAGTGGACACCTATACGCCAGCAGGCAGGCACTAGGTGGTGATATAAAACTTCCGCTTCCCCGGACAAATTTTTTGAAATGCACATCACTTTACAGAGCAATATCTATTTGGAATAGACTTTCTATCTCATCACGCAGAATTCAGAACAAATACAAATTTAAGAGGACAGTAACCCAGGAATTGCTGCAAATGATCTAGTGCCAGCTGTAAATTGTCATGTTCTTTTAAATATGTTCTCTGAATGTAAGTGCAATGTTTGAATTTTTTTGATTGTAATTGTGTTGCTTATTGTTTTGTCTGATTTTATGTTGTGAATAATTTTAAAAGAGGACCCCAGGAAGATTAGCTGCCATTAAATGGGCCGCTAATGGGGATCCTAATAAAACAATAAAACAATATACCCACCTCTGTTGTGTAAGTCTCAAACAGTGATGGTAGGTGGGCTCTGGAATTTGCCAGTCTGCTGTACAGAAAGCTGATTTTATCTCTGCTTTAACTTCCCATTACTCATACTTCCCATATTATTATTTATGTTCTGTAAAGCTGCTTTGAGACAATGTCTATTGTAAAAAGCGCTATACAAATATACTTGAATTGAATTGAATTGAATTCTTGTGCTAACGGAAACCTGGATATCTCCACAACAGCTGCTTTATCCTATGCCTTTGCTTTCTCTCACTCACCACGAGAAAGGGGCAGGGGTGGTGGTACAGGTTTATTGTTGCCAAAGAGATGGTGCTTTACACCTCTTCTCTTGTCTCATTTAACATCTCCTTTTTTGAATTCCATACAATTTCTGTCACATCTCTAATCAATCTTGTTATCATTGTTGTCTACCACCCTCCTGGTCCTCTAGGAGACTTCCTGGAAGAAATGGACACACTGCTTAGTGCTTTCCCTTTCGACAGTGCTTGGTGACTGTGGATGCACCAATTCGATATTTTGAATCAGTATCGATGCTGATCCAACAATTCCAATACCCGTGGTCATAGGCGTCGGAACCATTATATGTGGGTGGGACAGGACCCACCCACTTTTTAAGACCATTAATATTGGACCCACCCACTTTTACCATCTCTATTTAGTGCATATGTTTTGTTTTTTTTAATTACTTTTCAGAGCGCCGCCAGTCGAATCCATTCTGCTTGAGGAATGCCCTAATAAATTCAACTCCATTCCGCGTTTTACCTACAGCATTGACCACGCTCCGGCTTCCTGAAATCCATGGGCGTCAGAACCATTATATGTGGGTGGTACAGGACACACACTTTTTATTTACTTCCGACTCAAATGCTTGTGGTGGTTGATTAATGAACAGCAAACATCATAGACTATTGCTTGAACTTATGAGAAAAATCCTTAATTTCAACCTCCCCTCTGACAAGCTTAAGGTCCTGGACCTGGTTTTCACCCATCCTTCTCGAGCTACAGACATGACTGCTACCCCACTACACATCTCCGATCATCACCTGGTATCCTTCACCATCACTCTCCCTATCCTACCAAAAAGTACCTCTCACCCCCTCGCTCTTACACTCCACAACCTTCACTCTGTCTCCCCTTCTTCTGCAGCTTCTGGCACTCTTTCTACTCTTCCTGATCCTGAGACTTTTTCCTCATTACCCTTGGAGTCAGCCACAGATACTTTCCTCTCATCTCTTTCAACTATGGATTTTACCTTTACATTTACAGCATTTGGCAGATGCCCTTATCCAGAGCGATGTACATAAGTGCTTAAATCTCTAACATTGAATACATACATACTTAAGATACCATGAGTTTAAAACATTTGTTCAAAGTTACAATGAAAAAGTGTCAAAGTTTTTTTTTTTTTAATGCAAAAGATAAGGAAAGAAGTGCTAGTTGAAGTGTTTCCTGAATAAGTATGTCTTCAACCGCCGCTTGAAATTAGCCAGAGACTCAGCTGTCCAGACCTCTAGGGGAGGTTCATTCTACCACCTTGGTGCCAGAACAGAGAAGAGTCTTGTAGTATACTTGCCTCTTACCCTGAGAGATGGTGGAACCAGTCGAGCAGTGCTGGTAGATCGGAGGTTGCGGGGTGCAGTGCGAGGAATGATGAGGGCTTTGAGGTAAGAGGGAGCTGGTCCGTTTTTGGCTTTGTAAGCCAGCATCAGTGTTTTGAATCGGATGCGTGCAGCTACCGGAAGCCAGTGGAGGGATCGCAGCAGCGGGGTGGTATGCGAGAACTTTGGCATGTTGAAAACAAGCCGTGCAGCTGCATTTTGGATCATTTGCAGAGCATGGATTGCGTTCATAGGTAGACCTGCCAGTAGTGCATTGCGGTAATCCAGTCTAGAAATGACAAGAGACTGAACAAGTACCTGAGCAGTCTGTATGGACAAAAATGGCTGAATCCTTCTAATGTTGTAGAGAAAAAACCGACATGAGCGAGTCACATTAGCAACATGAGAGGAAAAGGACAGTTGATTGTCCATGGTTACCCCAAGGTTGCGAGCTGTGGCTGAAGAGGATATAGCAAGATCGAGATTGAGCTTTAACTGATGAGCAGCCATCCATGATGAAATTTCTGAGATCCGGTCAGAAGCTGTGGCATCTGAGGGTGGGAAAGAGAAGATAAGTTGTGTATCATCAGTATAGCAGTGGTAAGAGAACCCATGTGATGAAATAACTTCACCAAGAGAGTGAGTATAGAAGAGGAGAAAAGAAGAGGACCAAGTACTGAGCCCTGTGGGATGCCAGTGGAGAGTCTGCGTGGAGCAGATGTCACTCCCGTCCATGTTACCTGATATGAGCATCCTTCCAGGTAGGAAGCAAACCATTCCCAAGCTGATCTGCAAATCCCAAGACTCTTGAGGGTGGATAAGAGAGTCTTGTAGTTGACCGTATCAAACGCTGCTGAAAGGTCAAGGAGGATAAGGATGGATGACAGTTTGGCTGATCTATCAGCATGTAGCTTCTCAGAGACATCCAAAAGGGCTGTCTCTGTAGCGTCAGCTGCTTTAAAGCCAGACTGGTTGGGGTCTGGGAGGTTGTTCTGTGAGAGATAGACAGACAGTTGATTATAGACAGTGCGTTCAAGAATTTTTAAAAGAAATGAGAGAAGTGATACTGGTCTGTAGTTACTGATGTCTGATGGATCCAGTGCAGGTTAAATTAGGATGGGAATAACCCTTGCTCCCTTGAAAGTAGTTGGTACCTGACCAGATGCTATGGATCTATTGACGATAATGGAAATGAAGGGCAAAAGCTCTTGCGAGATGGTCTGGAGCATAGTGGTGGGGAGTGGATCCAATGGGCAGGTGGTAGGATTGCAGGACTGGATGAGTTGTAAAATCTCTTCTGCTGACACAGTTGAGAAATGTGACAACGAAGGTGTAGGGGAATGCATACTCTGAGATGTAAGTGCAGTCGGGGCTGAAGTGAAGGTCCGGCAGATTTCCTCAATCTTCTCCTGGTAGAAAGAAGCAAAGTCTTCTGCAGTCAGGGAGGATGAAGAAGGTGGAGCCTGGGGGTTGAGCAGAGAAGAGAGAATGTTTTGTAATTTCCGAGGGTCATGTGAGGAAGCTTCAAGCTTTTCCTTGTAGAAGGAAGTCTTGGCAGAAGTCACATCTGAGAACTTGGCCAGGAGTGTTTAGTAAGACTCAAGACCTTCATCAATTTCTTCCACTTTCTCTCTGATGATCTTAGCTCTCTTCGATTGTTGCGCAGCACATCTGAAAGCCAAGGAGCAGAACAAGATGTTTTCTTGGGTTTAGTGAACATAGGGCAGAGGAAGTCCATAGTTGAGGAAAGAGATGAGAGGAAAGTATCTGTGGCTGAGTCCTGAGGAAAAAGACTCAGGATCAGGAAGGGAAGAAAGAGTGCCGGAAGCTACAGATGAAGGGGAGACAGAGTGAAGGTTGTGGCAGGTAAGAGCGAGGGGGTTGGAGGTAGTTTTAGGTAGGATAGGTAGAGTGATGATGAAGGATACCAGGTGATATCAGAGACGTGTAGTGGGGTAGCAGTCATGTCTGTAGCTGGAGAAGGACAGGTGAAAAACAGGTGCAGGACATTGCCTGCCTTGTGTGTGGGGATGTAGCTGTTGAGTGTCAGGGTGAATGAGTCGAGAAAAGCGAGGAGGGAAGAAGAATGTAGCTTGTCAGAGGGGAGGTTGAAATCACCACGCACTGTCAGGGGGGAGCTATTGGAAGGGAAAGCACTAAGCAGTGAGTCCATTTCTTCCAGGAAGTCTCCTAGGGGACCAGGAGGGCGGTAGACAACATGGGGAGAGATGTTGACATCATGGGGAGAGAAACTTGAGGAAATCATCAAAAAATAATTCAAGTGACAGAAGTGGAATATTTTAGGAGGATAATTAAAAGTTGAGCAATTAAGAGTTAAGGACCAAGCTCAAGGACGTTTGGTGGACCTGGGATCCAGACTTTGGACATTCCAAACAGTGATCTAACACCTTAACCACTAAGCTACCACATCTCCCACAAAACAAGACTTCACAAACACACACATTGGGATGTTTAAGAGTAGCACCACTGAAAGACACAAACACACGTCTCACACACACACATACACACACAAACACACACACACACACACACAAACACACACACACACACGTAATAACACAGGGATTGTCAGATACTCACGTAAAACCTTTCTGTAGACATTGGGAGCCTGTGGTTTAATCTCCTGGATGTGTGTGGGAGGAATTTTTCCATCGAAGAAGTCACAACAGCAAGGCCCGACTTCTCCAAAAACTTTTTTAGCTTCTAGTGAGTGAGAGACAGATCAGGTGTTTCAGTCCAATTTAATAAAAACAAAATAAAATAAAAGTCAGATAAATTAATTAATCTTTCAGTTAATGATTACAAATAATCTAAATGTGTGATAAAATTCCTATTGATAGTAGGTCAAATCCATCTTAATGAATTGTGTGTATGTGTGTGTGTGCATGTGTGTGTGCGTGCGTGCGTGTGTGTGTGTCTTTGTGTTGCAGTGTGATCTGAGTTGCAGCCTTAACGTGTAATGTGTTGTCTATCGCCGAAGACTTCATGAACACACAGATTGGGATGTCGAGGAGTAACAACGTTGAAAGACACAAACACACACACACACACACACACACACACACACACATGTAATAAAACAGTGATTGTCAGATACTCACATGAAGCCTTTCTGTGGACAGTGTGAGCCTGTCGGTTTAACCTGCTGGATTTGTGTGGGAGGAATTCTTCCATTGAAGAAGACTTCTCCAATGATTTTTATAGCTTCTAGTGAGTGAGAGACAGATCAGGTGTTTCAGGCCAATTTAATCAAAGTTACAATAAAATAAGCATCAGAAAAATTAATTAATCCTTCCGTTAATAATTACAAATAATCTAAATGTGTGATAAAATTCCCAGCGAATGTAGGTGTATATACATCAAATCTATTTCAATACATTGTGTGTGTGTGTGTGTGTGTGTGTGTGTGTGTGTGTGTGTATACAAACTATTTTCAGTTCTACTATATAATTAATTGTATCTTGTTCTACATAAACAAATTTTGTAATAAACTCACCCTCAGTGTCTGAGTAGAGCACCATGATCAGGACGAAGCCCAGGACCAGAAACACACGATTCATCTTGATGTTCTCAGCAGGTGTGTGAAGATCTGATCTCTTTTCTCTCTCTAAAACCTTATTTGTTCAAATCTTTCCATCTAACAGCAGATTTGGCTCCTCCTTTGTACATCTACATGAATCTCTTCATCTCTCCGCATCATTGACTGTGCTGAAGATCTAGAACCAAGATTTCCCTATATGTTCTCTAACTCATGCTACAACACACATCACCCCCATCTTATCGCCATTGCATTGTCTATTTGCAGTCAAGTTTCACATTGACTATAAAGTACTATTATAAAACACTTAATGGTCTCGTGCCACAGTACCTGAGTGATCTTTTGTTTTTTTGTATTTTTTATGATGTGTCACACCTACTTCTATTAAAACGTACAGGATATTTGGTAGTGCCTCAAATACAAAAGTCTACAAAAGAGGGCAGAGCTTTTCCTTACACAACCACACAGTTATTGAACAGATTTCCAATTAGTGTTCGGGACTCAGACACAGTCTCAGTGTTTAAGTCCAGGCTAAAAACACATTTTTTTAGTTTAGATTTTTATGAATAGATTCCTTAGGTAAAAGAGCAGATCTGGGGGGGGGGGGGGGGGGGGGATAAAACTCTCTCCGTTTGATTATATTCAATCTTCTGGTAAACTGGGTGTCTGGATGTTGTCTGCACTTTATACATAATTTACATTGTCCATCACCTGATTACAATCATACCTAACAACACCCCCCCCCCCACCAAAAACTCTCCTACAAATGGCTAAAAAATGATCAGCAACCATTCCCCTATTTGTCATTAACTCACTAAGCACTGCATTGCTTTCCATATGGTTGGGATTTGAACTCACAATCTTCCTTAAAATCTTTTAACGTTTTATTTTTAGACATTTTCTCACTTCACAATAAACTCTGTGTTAATAAATCATGCAGTTCACTCAGTGGTGCCATAATAACTTTATTTGAATCTGCACTGCATTAAGCAACAATAACAACATTAAGTATCATAATAAATGGTGAAGAAATGGCTTTTAAAGTTTTTATTTCATGAAGCCTTTGTGTGTGTGCGTGTGCGTGCGTGCGTGTGTGTGTGTATGTGTGCGTGTGCGTGTGTTGCATCTCAGTTGCAGCATTAAGATTCATCTTGCTCAATGATGGCGACGTCACGAACACACAGGCCGGGGAATCTAGCAGTAGTAATACTGAAACACACAAACACACACATCAACACAATCTCATTACTCTCCTCTCATTTAGAAATAGATGTAATTTCATGTTTTTTCATTGTCAGATACTCACATGAAGCCTTGCTCTGGACAGTGTGATCCAGTCTTTTTAACATTCAAGATGTTTTTGGAAGGAATATTGCCATTGAAGAAGGTGAAACAGCAGTCCTCAGGGTTCGGAATACCTTTAGCTAAAACAAACAAGGTACAGGCAATGTGTAAAATTTATTTATTTTAGTCAAAAAGAAATTCAATTCAGGGAACATAACCTTCTTAAAGTATTATTATTATTATTATTATTATTATTATTATTATTATTATTATTATTATTATTAACAATAAAGATTATATTACTGTTGTTATATATATATATATTATTATTATTATTATTATTAATAATGATTATATTACTGTTGTTATATATTTTTTTCATATTATTATTATTATTATTATTATTATTATTATTATTATTATTATTATTATTATGAGTAGTAATGATAAAATACTTCTATTGAATAATAATAAACTGTAATGCATGTTTGATTATTGATTAATCATTATTCTAATTCTATCATTATCAAAATGTCAGGCAAAATTACTTTTTAGACACTTTTCTTTCTTTTTTTTTGTGACTCTTACACTAAATGTGCAAAGGATGCAGTTTTATTTTTCAAACATTATTTTTAATTTTTTATTTTTACACAACTTATGATGTACAGCTACATTTAAAATTGTGTAATAAACTCACGGCTAGCGTCTGAGTAGAGCGCCATGATCAGGACGAAGCCCAGGACCAGAAACAGACGATTCATCTTGATGTCCTCAGCAGGTGTGTGAAGCTCGGTTATCTTCTCTGTCTCTCTAACAGCAAATTTGACTGCATTAAGTTTAGTGGCTCGTTTTTATAATAGAAAGTCAGAGTTTCCCCACCCCCGCTAGACATGCCCCCTCATTTCTTCACTTCCTCCAGTCGAGCTGAAGATGGATTACAAAGATAAATCAAAACAACCGATCCATCGCACATCCTTTAAACATGTAACATACAATATCAAACCTATAAACATTTACGACTATAAAAATAATTAATTACATGTGTAAATACATACACACAGCAGTGTGAGACATAATTTAATGGATAGCTATAAGTGTTTAAAACAAACAGAAGTCTGGTGTGTAGACAAACAGAAGTTATTTGGCTTTGTTGCAAGAGAGGAACCTTTCACATGAAGAAGGTGTGAAAATTAAGGCATTCAGAATCCAAGAATTCAGTCTTCTTCTTGATAATCTTTGGCTGTGTAATGATCGCGTGATCTTCAGATCATTTTGATAATTCAGTACTGAATGTCACTGAGGCTTCTACATACAGTTACAGATGGACAAGACAGAATTTTGAAATTTTAGGTTTTCTTTATCAGGACACAGACACACACTTGACACTAAGGTGACAGATAGTAAACGCCTGGTGAAGCAGGTGAAGGTCGAGGCCCATCTTACCTCAATGAGCCCTTTTTTTTAGCTTCTGTGAATCGAATGCAGTACAGTGTAGTCATGGAAGGACGCTGTGATTCTGTGACAGGATTGTTTCTACACTGCATCATAACCTTCAACAGAACAGACTCGACTCTGTTCTGGCACCGAGGTGGTGGAATCAACTTCTCTAGGGGCAGTGGTGGCTCAACTGGTTATGGCTCTGGGTTGTTGATTGGAGGATCTGGGTTCAAGGCTCAGCACAGCCAAACTGCCACTGCTGGGCCCTTGAGCAAGGCCCTCGACCCTCCCTACTCCAGGGGCGCTGTGTCATAGCTGCCCCTGCACTCTGATAGCTCTTTATTGGCAGATAGCGTTGTGTGTGTGTGTGTGTGTGTGTGTTGTTACACAGGGTTACATGGTGCTATTTAAAATAAATTAATTAGTCATTAATTAATTTTTCATGTTATAAAATTATGTGATATCATTATTGCATTTTTATTCATTAAATGTACATTAAATGTAAATCATGCCTTCTAATTATAAATGTAATAATTATCCATTTTGTAAGTTTAATATTATAAATGTTTTTAAGCTTTTCTACACTGCTTTACAGTGTTTTAAATTTTAATTTTTTGAGTTATTTAAATCCACTTGAATTAATAATTTTTATTTTAATCATAATTATAAACAGTAAATAGTTTAAATAAAATAATAAAATATACTTTAATATGGAAAATAGATGAACTTCACATGTTATGTTTTACACATTATTCACATGAAGGACAATTGCATTGCTGCTTTGTAATATATGCAACAAGATCCTCTACCCCATCCAACCCGACCCCTTCTACCCCATATCGATGCCCCTTTATCTTGTCCAACTGAGCCCCTCTTCCCCATGTTGAAAAAGCCTTTACCCCAAATCTGATTAAATCTGCTTTTACTGCCTGATATTATAGAAATGATCACCTAAAGACTGACTTGGCCCTGCCTCTGTACATCTGTACATCTCACCCCATCCTTCTCTCTGCTGAAGATCTAGAACCAAGATTTCTCTACAAAATCATAAATTCATTATTTAGTCAAAAAAAAAATGTTGTGTCAATGAATCTTTAGACAATAACCTACAATAAAGTATAATAAAATATTTCTGTTAATAAATCAAAATCTTTGCAGTAATAAATAATGCAGTTCATTCACATAAAAACTTTATTTGAATCTGCAGTGCATTAAGCAACAATAACAACATTAAGCATCATAATAAATGGTTGATAAATGTGGTGAAGAAATGGCTAAGCTTAAACTTTAGTAAATAACTCTGTGTGTGTGTGTGTGTGTGTGTGTGTGTGTGTGTGTGTGTGTGTGTGTGTGTGTGTGTGTGTGTGTGTGTGTGTGGGTGCATTTGTGTGTGTGTGTGTGTGTGTGTGTGTGTGTGTGTGTGTGTGTGTGTGTGTGTGTGTGTGTGTGTCTGTATGTTGCAGTGTGATCTTAGTTGAAGCTTTAAGGTGTTCAGCCACTGACGACGACTTCACGATCACACAGATTGGGATATATAGGGGTAGAAACACTGAAACACACACACACACACACACACACACACACACACACACACACACACACACACACACACACATACACACACGTCAGTACAATTTCCTCTACTCTCATCTCATTTAGAAATCACTTATTGATATAATAAATCATGTAGTAAAACAGTGATTGTCAGATACTCAAATGAAGCCTTTCTTTGTACAGTGGGAGCCTGTCGGTTTAACCTGCAGGATGTGTGTGGGAGGATTTTTTTCCAAGGAAGAAATCGAAACAGCAAGGCTCGACTTCTCCAAAAACTTTTACAGCTTCTGCTGAGTGAGAGACAGATCAGGTGTTTCAGTCCAATTTAACTTACAATAAAATAAACATCAGAAAAATTAATTATTCTTTCAGTTAATGATTGCAAATAATCTAAATGTGTGATAAAATTCCCATTGAATTTAAGTGTGTATATACATCAATATATACAATATATGTTTATATTCAATTCAATTCAATTCAAGTTTATTTGTAGAAGAAGAAGAAGAAGAAGAAGAAGTTTTATTTATATAGCGCCTTTCCATAGCTCAAGGTCGCTTTACATTTCACAAATACAGTACATTCAGACACTTACATATACACAACACATAATACATATAATTGCATTATCCGAAATGCTTGTTATTTGTATAGCACTTTTTACAATAGACATTGTCTCAAAGCAGCTTTACAGAACATAAACATAGAGCAGAAGGTAAACATAAGGAATGATAAAGGAAATAACAATAATAAAATTAAAAGAATTGACAGAATAAAAAATTCTAGATTATTATTAGATGTATATAGTTCACAGTGTGTATGTATTTATCCCCCTATGAGCAAGTCTGAGGTGACTCAGGCAGCAGTGGCAAGGAAAAACTCCCTTAAATTGGTAAAGGAAGAAACCTTGAGAGGAACCGGACTCAAGGGGGACCTCATCTTCATATGGGTGACACTGGTGGTGTGATTGTAATATACAGTCAGTTAAATGTTGTATTGGTGTAAGGATCATGGACTTCGGATCTCCTTAGTATCACAGAGTCTAACTGGAGATGTCCCAGGATTCGTAGAGTCGGCCTCGGCTCAGTGGACGTCCAAAGGCTTCGTCCCACAGAGGACGTTGGGAGCTGGTACAGTGTCTGGATGCCTCGGGATGGGTACAAAGAGAGAAGCAGTGGAAAGGGATTAACATATCTGCTGTTCATAAAATGTGCAGGTCTGATGTACTGGTGCATGATACTATAGGATGTATTATGTGTACGCCTGACTAAAGAGATGATGACTATTCCAAAGTTTGGGAGCTAGATAAGAAAACGCTCTACCACCTTTAGTAGACTTAGATATTCTGGGAACTACTAGAAGTCCTGAGTTTTGTGATCTCAGAGAGCGTGAAGGATTGTAACGTGTTAGAAGACTAGTTAGATACATGGGAGCTAAACCATTAAGAGCCTTGTACGTAAGTAGCAGCAGTTTGTAATCAATTCTAAACTTAACAGGTAGCCAGTGTAGAGATGATAAAATTGGGGTTATAGGTCATACTTTCTTGTCCTAGTGAGAACTCTGGCAGCTGCATTTTGGACTAACTGTAACCTATTTATTAAAGAAGTGTGTGTGTGTGTGCGCGCGTGTGTGTGTGTGTGTATACAAACTATTTCTAGTTCTACTACATTATTAACCCTCCTATTTTTCGTCCTATACAAATTAGGAGCGCCGAGTCAACTTGACCTTGTCTGTTTTGACTGCTTATAAAAAAAAGGTATATATGATAGCCATTTTTTTCACCTTTTTAGTCTAATTTGTTTCTAACATATATTTTGCAAAAAAAACAATTATATTAGGTATAATAAACCTTATTTATATACAAAAATGGCAAATTTTTATTTTTTTAGAAATTTTGAATCATTTTCACTATAGAGGCACAAAAGTTGATGCACAATTACAGGCTGGTATATTTCAAAGGCAGGAGATTGTTTTGAAACCATTTTGACCATTTTTAATGTCAGCAAATAATAAAAACCTGTTGTTTTCCAGGCCAAATTTAAGTCAATTAAAGTCGTGGGCAGTCGTGGCCTAATGGTTAGAGAGTCTGACTTGTAACCCGAAGGTTGTGGGTTCGAGTCTCGGGCTGGCCACGACTGAGGTGCCCTTGAGCAAGGCACTGAATCCCCCCTAACTGCTCCCTGGGCGCCGCAGCATAAATGGCTGCCCACTGCTCCGGGTGTGTTCATGGTGTGTGTGTTCACTGCTGTCTGTGTGCACTTTGGATGGGTTAAATGCAGAGAATGAATTCTGAGTATGGGTCACCGTACTTAGCCGTATGTCACTTAACTAAATAAAAAATCTACAATGATCACCATTCTGTGTGTAATATCTATTTTACACTTATAATATCTATTTTGCCCACCTGATGTCATCTGATCAACCAACAACAGGCTTCACACACACACACACACACACACACACTCAAAAACATGGCATCATTTCATGTGAGTAAAACTTCTTTTACCCTCCTTATGTTTTTTTTTTTTATTATACTTAATTTATGAACAATAAACCTTATGAAATTATGCCATGTTTTTGAGTAAAATGAACAGAAATGATTAAATATTATTTTGGATAACCACTGACTGATAAACTGTCAAACATGACTGATATATGACTTCTTTATAGAAATATGAACGTGTGTGTGTGTGTGTGTGTGTGTGTGTGTGTGTGTGTGTGTGTGTGTGTGTGTGTGTGTGTGTGTGTGTGTGTGCGTGTGTGTGTGTGTGTGAAAGTTTTACAAACGTGTAGCCTTTGTTTTGTCTAGAGGCCAACTGAAATGCAATGCCCAATTCTTTGAAGAGTGTTTGACTGTGTGTGTGTGTGTGTGTGTGTGTGTGTGTGTGTGTGTGTGTGTGTGTGTGTGTGTGTGTGTGTGTGAAGCTTGTTGGTAGATCAGATTTTGCCCCCAGCTGGACAAATGCAACAAGTGTGAAAAATTTACAAATGTTTGTTGTTTTTTTTTTCTGGAGGCCTAATGAAATGTAATGCCTAATTTATATGTGTGTTTGTGTGTGTGTGTGTGTGTGTGTGTGTGTGTGTGTGTGTGTGTGTGTGTGTGTGTGTGTGTGTGTGAGTGTGTGAGTGTGAGTGTGTTTTGGGTGCGTGTGTTAGTGAACATTTTATGTGTGCCTTTTTGTGTCTGAATGTATGTTCATTGTGCTGAAAAGGGCAAAAGTGTTACCTATTGCCCCACTAAATGTGGTGTGTCAAAATGACCCAGAAAGAACCAATACACATTTTATATACTGGTCTGAACACATAGTTCAACGAAAATAGACAAAATGAATTATACTTGCAAAGTTCATAATAATCCTGGTAAATTTCAGGCAAATATGTGGAAGAAAACCCGTTATGACACATTAAACATTAAAGGAGCAGATCTGGGGGTTCATGGACATGAACATGACGGTGAACTGTGTGAAGTGTGTCTTCTGGTAAAGTAGGTTCCTGACTTTTGTATGCAATCTGCTTAACTCACTTTGTTCAAGAATAGTGTGATTTGAATTTTGTTATATTCTATACCATTGTTAATCTTAAAGTGTTGGTCTTTGCTTTGTAATTTCTAAATTAATTAATAATAATATAAAAATGTATGTGTGTGTGTGTGTGTGTGTGTGTGTGTGTGTGTGTGTGTGTGTGTGTGTGTGTGTGTGTGCTCTTTGCCCGGTTTCATGCGGCTCTTACGTTCATATCGAAGTTTGTATTTTGTGTCTTTTTAATGTGCGTGTTCGCTTCGCTTGTGCTCAATACAGTAATTTCGTTAAGTGCGTGAACGTTAAAGCCGCAAATTCGAAGTGTTCGAATTTGATAATTACATTCAAGTAACATTACCTGGGAAGTGGTTTGAGCGCAATGAAGGACAATTCGCGGACTGCAGAAATCAGGAGAATAAAATAAAATGGATGGTCATGACATCGTATTGTTGAATTATCAATTATGTGTTGAAAGAAAGATGAGGAGATCATTTAAAGAGAATCGGCGATGGGTCATCAGGTAGTTTTAGCTGTCGTCTTCAACATAGTAAAAGTAGATAAGGCTCATGGGTATTGTAGTATTTAGTTTACTGTCCGATTTGACACACCAAACAGATGGAAAAATGGCTTTTCTCACAAAAGAAACCATAGCAAAATGGTTATTACCCTACAGAATATAAAGCAATAAAAACAAGGATAAAATCCTGGTTAAATGTTGAGTAATGTAGTGCTTAAAGTTTAAAAATGAATAACAAATGACCAAAAATACTTCAGAGTGGCGGAAAGAAAAACGCTGTGCAGACACGAAAGATGCTTCCTATTGAAATACATTAGATCAAAAGTCCGTGCTTTTTGACACGTTAAAAATGTAAGTGGGATGAAAATACCTCAGAGTTTCCCAGTAGGAGCAAGATCATTTGATTAAACAATTTGTTTCAAGTTTGCTCTCAAAATGGCAGGGGAAAAAAGGTGATGTTCAAGTGTGTCCATGTTTATGATGTGGCTCCTTGCGGTAACACAGTAAAAAATGTGGCTTGGTCTCTGACTGTTTGGCCACCGCTGCTCTATACACACACAACTCGCACATTTGCGAGTGTGTTATTGCTTTTATACAACAGTTCCCTAAACAAGAAATTAATATCAAGTAACTGATAGTTCAGACACATACGACAAACATTACATATACTAAATGTCCAAAAGTAAGTGCACCCTGGCCATTACACTGGCATGTAGAATACCATCAGACTGTTTAAAACTGTATTGGATGTTTCTGTGTGCTGTAGCTTTAAAGTACAATTTCCCTACAATGGAACTAAAAGACTCAAACCCTGTTCCAAAGTGATAAAGACCCTGAGCTCCATGATGGTGTAGAGGTGAAGATTGGAGTAAAGAACTCAAGTGTCCTGCACAGAGGCCTGACTCTGATTCAACCTCACTGAACACCTTTAGGATGAACTGGAACTGGAGTCTCCTCAACATCCTGAACATCAGAGTCTGATCTCACTGATGCTGCTTTTTGTTATAGAATTTTTTAATGTGTTCTTACAGAAATAAACAGAATTGAACAGATTATTATTATTTGATCGTCATTTCGAAACCACAGACTAGAGAACTCAGGCTGCATGACCCATTTCATGTGTCTAGATAGCTAACTCTGCAAGAAAATGCTCTGCTTTCTGTGGTAGCCTTTACCACTTTAGGTACCAAATAGTTTGCCTATTCTGCCCAACTTAACCACATTAACGCGATCCAATGGGGGGCACGGTGGCTTAGTGGTTTGCACGTTTGCCTGACTCCTCCAGGCTTGGGGGTTCTCCGGCCTCTGCCCTATGTGTGCGGAGTTTGCATGTTCTCCACGTGCCTCGGGGTTTCCTCCGGGTACTCCGGTTTCCTCCCCTGGTCCAAAGACATGCCGGGTAGGTCGATCTGCTGCTGCGGCCTGGATGCGCAGTTCCTCTCACGATCCACCTCGGCAAACGCTCCGCAACATGCTCGCCGCCGCACGCCGCGCTCGCCCTGGGTGATGCTTCCCCTGCCGTCTCCACTATGGCTAGTGGATATACGTATGGCATATGGCTCAGCAACAAGCTTTGTTGCGACTACGCCGCAAGCCAGCCCAGGGCGACGCCTCCTCGCCGTCTTCACCAGGTAGTGGACACCAACTTCGTCGAAAGATAAATAATAAAAGCCATTTGACGCTGTTTCCAGCCTATCATCCTATCACTGTGCGACTTTTTCCCCATGTGACTGGTGTACTGTATTATTTACTGGCTATCAGACATAGACTAAGGATAGCGGAGCTAACAATGAGCAGCACGCCTTCAAAAGGAATGGCTAATGTTAATTCAGAGGGAGTCACCGATGTTAAAATAACTAACAACGAGGATATTCCTGAACACACATGGCCATATATGAGGGAGATGTTTGAAATAATCGGCGTCAAAAAGGATTCCAGGCGAATGCAGTGCGAATTGTGTCAACCAGGGGTGGTTCTAGCCCTTTATTAGGGTGGCTTCAGCCCCCTGTCTGTAATCTCAGCCACCCTAAAACTCAGGATCATTTTTACTTTCATAAATAAACAATAAAAAATTACGTTAAAATGCAGTTAAAATGTCGTTGATGGGAAAGAAAATTATTCATCAGTTTGATCCAAGAGCGATTTTTTTTTACTTTGCTTTTATTCCATACTTTTACACGCATGTGTTGTAGTCTTTCAAAAGTGCATCATCAGCTGTCTGCTTTATTTGAACAGAAAAGCAAAGGTACGCGCAGCGTGCACGTGCAGTCAGAGCTGGAGGCGTTTATCTATAACATTAATCGGCGGAAAGACGCAAAGACGGCAACAAAAGCAGTGAAACATCACTATTCTTATTACCAGAGTTGTCATATAATATATAATATAGAACTCTTCTTGTTTTAAATTCTCACTGAGGGCTAAACCCCCCTAAAGATGAAATCCTAGAACTGCCCCTGGTGTAAAATCACAATGTGCTTAATTTAATTAACATTAATTTTGTCATTTGTAAAACATCACAATAATTTTGAGTTGTTTTCAAGGACAGAGCTGGAATCTCCCTACAGTTTGGGATATGGCCTTGGTGATACACTTGGTATACATTATATTATTCCAAAAGTATTGGGTCACCTGACCTTTCCTGCTATATATGATTGTTTTCTGATCTCATCCCTACTGAACACCTTTGAGATGAATGTGAACGCTGACTCCACCCTACCTCACCTACATCAGTGCCTGCCTTTTGTAACACTCTTGTGGTTGATGAACACAAATATCCATCAGCACACTCCAAAATTACAAATTCATATAAATATATACACACACACACACACACACACACACACACACACACACATATGTGTATATATATATATATATATATATATATGTATATATATATATATATACATATATATATATATATACATATATATATACATACATATATATGTATATATATATGTATGTATATATATATATATATATATATATATATATATATATATATATATATATATATATATATATATATATGTGTGTGTGTGTGTGTATGTGTGTGTGTGTGTGTATATATAAATATGACGTCCAGTTACCAGCATGACACTAAACAGGTAGTAGTAACGGCGAATTTTTACTTAAGTACATGTCAGAGCCCATACTTCTTTACTTTAACTTGAGTAAAAGAGTGTAGTCACTACTTCTACTTTTACTGGAGTCTTTTAAAAAAGGAGTATCTGTACTTCTACTTGAGTAAAGGATGTGTGTACTTTTGCCACCTCTGGTCAGTGTGTATGGGAAGAGGGGGGAAGTAAGTGGGAAAGCTTACTTTCTGTTGACTGTAAAACTTTATTGATGTATTTTAATGTGGCTTTCATATAGATTCAACATAATTAGTCAACAATTGTGTCTTTAGTGTTTTGCATCATTGTATGCTTTTTTGTTTATGAGTTAGCGTTTTCGTCAGTCTGTACAACATGTATATCGTGCATTCAATAAATGTGATCAAGGAACAAGTGGAACGCGTCAGCAATGCTTCTTCCTGCTACTTCGCCTGTCAGCGGTTATAGGTTGCCGCTATATTCAAGTCAACAGAAAGCGGCTCAGCTTAGGAGTGTGGACGCAATTGGAAATGGCTCTCCTCTGCTCACCACAAATACTTATCGCATGATAACGGCAATTAAGGTATGTCCGCGATTTCAATTATTGTGAGCTGTGTTTGCTGCCGCTGTGGAAGACGCCGCTGTGCGCTGTTCCACTGGATTGGAGTTGGACTGTGATGCTTTTGCTTATGAGCTCATGACTGTTCTCTTACTACACAAATTCATTGGTTGTTGCTTTGTGTGTGTGAAGACAGCGCTGTTTGGAATTCAGTTCACGCTGAATGAACTCTAAGATATGGAGCAAAACGCGGATATCGGCAAGCAAGACGCTGATGGCGGCGAGCCAGGTGGTGAGCCGGCTGATAGCGGAAAACGACAGCATAAGCTCACGGCTAAGGCCTTGGCGGCAAAAATTGAATCGCTACAAAAGGATTGGAAAACTAAAGTGAATAAAGTGAAGAGTATGATTGGATCCATGAAGGAATTGATGAAATGCGATGACAATGCATCTCAATTGAGCTCAATGTTGGAAAACATGCAACTCATTATGTCTGATGCAATTGTGTCACATAAATGTTTACTGTCTCTTGTACCTCCAGATGAACAAAGCAAACAAAATGAATGATTTTATGTCATTTGTACCCATTATCAGGGTTTTGTGGAGGATATGGAATTATGGCTCTTTTGAAGCTAAGAAACTAAAACATTGTGTGGAAGCTTCTAACACTCATGAACCAGTCATCGTAGCACAAATGACAAGTATGACAAGTTATCTACTTCTGTTGTTTCTACAACATGTAATATTCAATACAAGGCTGTACAACCTGAATCTGGTGATTGTAAACACGATGTTCAACAAAAAAGGCTCTTCGGGAGTAATGTCTCATGGATCTCGATACACGCTCTTCTGTGTCATCCACACGTCTTAAGGCTGAAGCAGAATTGGCTGCATTATTGGCTGCTCAACAAATGTTACACAGGAAACATACATTTGGAGAGCAAGAAGAACAACTGAGGAAAACAAGAGAAACTGAAGTTGGAAACCAAACTGGCTGTAAAAGTGTAACAAAATGCAAAATTGGGATCATATACCTCTGCTAACAGAATTAAATCTGGTTCTTATCATATTGATGTGGAAGCACCGATTCCTTCAGATACTGAGCCAGTTGTATCACAAACTTTGTCTGCTTATGGAACATCTCAAGCTCATGCTGCACAAGGGATTTCAACTCATGCTCGAACTCAAGTACAACCAGACCTAAAATACATTCTCAAATTCCTGAATCTAGCATGCCATTATTGGACAATCGGAATCGGAACTGGTAATGGAACAAGTCCTCTAAATAACCTCAGTTACATGAACATGTTACAGCTTATTGATAAGCAAAATGAAATAACTACCTTGTTGGTTAAACAGAATAACTTATCTTCACTTCCACCTAGAGAAATACCCTACTTTGATGGAGATCCATTAAGCTTTCATGAATTCCTACGCTCATTTGATGAAGTGGTGGATAGCCCAGGTGACTGCTTGCATTTTTTGGAGCAATATACAAGAGGACAGCCCAAAGAAATTGTTCGAAGTCGCCAACACATGACTCCATTACAAGGCTATTTGAAGGCAAAAACTTTACTCAAGGAGAATTTTGGAGATGAGGTAAAAATAGCTGCTTCTTATATGAACAAAGCTCTTTCGTGGAAAGCTATAAAATTTGAAGATGCAAGGGCACTGCAAGAATATGCTCTTTTTCAAAGGAGTTGCTGCAACGCTATGCAAGGTATGAATTACATGAATGAGTTAAACCTGACTTCCAACATGCAGATCATTCTCTCAAAACTTCCATACAAGTACAGAGATAAATGGACAGTTGTGGCATATGAGTTAAAGGAACGAAACAACAGTCAGACTACCTTTGTGGATATTGTCAATTTTATTGAGAGTAGAAAAGTAAAAATCCTTTCAGATCCAGTGTTTGGTAATATACAGGACACACCCACCACAGGAACTAACAAAGTAAATGCAAGAATGATTCAGAAAAAATCCAGAAGTAGTTGCTACCACTATTTCTCCCATGCCTGATGTAAAGGAACACAGTAAGACATTAGACAACAACAACAACAAATGTATCTTTTGCAATGGAGAACATGCATTGAGTGTTTGTCATAAACTTTCAAAGAAAGGTCACAGAGAAAAGACGAACTTCCTGAAATGTAAAGGAATATGCTTTGGTTGTTTACAGACTGGACATATCAGCAGAGATTGCAAGAAGAGAAGTACTTGTACCATTTGTAATCTTATTCATCCAGATCTTCTTCATATATTCCCACGTGAAAGGTCAGATACTCTGCATAAGCAATCTGAATTCAAAACGGCCATTGGTAGTGCTATGATTTCCCTACAGTCCAATGCTCATACCAGGGCTGGTAAAGACTGCTGTGCATTATCCATTGTTCCCATGTGTGTCAAGTCAAAAAAGGGAAATAATATTGTGAAAACATATGCTTTCCGTTTAATGAATAAGCTCAATCTCCCTGGAAAAAAGTGAATATTCTCCTCAGGACCATAAATCAAGACAAATCAGTTAGCAGTTATGTCCTGAAGGATTTGGAAGTGTCGGGGTTGAATCAGGAATATTATTGCTTGTTACCTGAAGTATATACTCAAGATGCTATGCCTGTAACCCCAGCTAAAATAGCCACACAGAATGATCTTCAGTCTTGGCCACATTTGTGTCACCTGAACTTACCTGGAATAGACTTTGATGTTGAACTGTTGATAGGAGCTAATGTTCCACAGGCATTAGAACCTTGGCAGATCATACAAAGTCAGAATAATGGTCCCTATGCAATAAAAACTATGTTTGGCTGGGAGGTTAATTGACCACTTAAAGGAACGGTCACAAATGATGATGATGTGGATCGATCTCCTGTAATGGTGAATAGGATTTTGTACTAAAGTTGGAAAAACTGTGGAAACAACAGTTTAAAGCGGAATCTCCTGAGACTGCTCATGATGAACACATTGGATTATCGAGGGAAGATCACCAATTTATGGATTTTGTGTCCCATTCAGCAAAACGCATTGATGGTCGCTATCATATTGGACTGCCATTTAGAAACACTGATGTAATTATGCCAATGAATCGTAAAATTGTGGAGCAGCGTGCTGCACATCTGCAAAGAAGGTTCTATGTGAATCCAATCTTTCAAGCAAATTACATCATTTTTATAGAAGATGTCATCAGTAAAGGTTATGCAGAAAGAGTACCCATGGTTGAGTTGGAAAGATGTGATGGACATCTCTGGTATATACCATATCATGGTGTATACCATCCTAAAAAACACAAAATAAGGGTTGTGTTTGATTGTGGAGCTTCTTATGAAGGTACATCTTTGAATAGTAATCTCTTACATGGTCCTGATCTAACTAATTCACTAGTTAGCGTACTTGTACGATTCAGACTGTTGCCCTGATGGCCGACATTGAGTCTATGTTTCATCAGGTGAAAGTTCACCCAGAAGACCGTGATCTTTTACGATTTCTTTGGTGGCCTGAAGGTAACGCAAACAACAATTTGGAGGAATACAGAGTGATGGTACATTTATTTGGAGCTACATCTTCACCAAGCTGCTCAAACTTTGCATTAAGAAAATGTGCAACAGATCAAAAGGACCTATATGACGACAAGACAAAGGATGTTGTGTTCAATAACTTTTTTGCATTTCGACTAGAAAGAGCACTGGGAGTACAATGGTGTGCTGAGTCAGATGCCTTTCAATTTAAGGTGGTAGTCCGTGATCGACCTTTTACCAGAAGAGGAATTCTTTCCATCTTTAGTTCCATCTATGACCCTCTAGGATTCCTCTCACCTGTAATTCTGTTTGCAAAGATGTCCTACAAGATCTATGCAGAAAAGAAATCAAATGAGCTGATGTTATTCTTTTGGAATATATTCAGCATTGGAGAAAGTGGCTAGATGACCTGCATCATTTGGAAAGTTTGAAGGTCAAAAGATGTTTAAAGACTGATGGTTTTGGTGGAGTAACATCTGCTCAAATGCATAATTTTTCAGATTTTCAGAGTGAGAGAGGATTTGGTGTGGTGTCTTACCTTTTGATTCACAACACCAATAATTTGACACATTCAACTCTTCTAGCAAGCAAGGCAAGAGTTACGCCACTAAAATCCATTATGATTCCTCACTTGGAACTTACAGCTGCCACACTTCCTAGTCGCATTAACAACATATGTATGAGAGAGCTTAAGATGCCCTTTCGGGAATCGGTTTTCTGGACAGATAGTACTTCAGTTCTTAAGTACTTACAGAATAAGACCACAAGATTTAAGTGCTTTGTGTCAAACAGAGTTTCAGAAATTCTGAAGAACTCTGACATATCACAGTGGAAATATGTGAATTCATTGAGTAATCCAGCGGATTTAACATCTAGAGGAGTTAAGGTGGATTCTTTCCTCCAAAACAGTATGTGGCTTTTTGGTCATAAATTTCTTGTCCAGCCACAAGAAGAATGGCCAGTAGATCCTACATATAAAGATGTGATGTCTAATGATCCTGAAATTAAAGGAAGTGTATTGGTAAACTGGATAGAAGTCAAGGAAGAATCTGACTCCTTATCACACTTCTTTAATTACTTTTCTTCTGGCATGGGACTGAAAAAGGCCATTGCATGGATTCTTCGCTTGAAGACAATATTGTTGGATCGTGTCAGAGAGCGGAAACAGTCACAGGCCGTGGATCCATATCAGCAGATGACTACTGTTGATAAAGAAATACAGACGTTTCCATCTATTGGACACAAGGACTTTCATTGGAAGAATTGGAAAAGTCAGAAATGGAAATTATCCGACTGTGTCAAAGGTGGAAATTTCCAGATTTCCTGATTTTCCTTTGCAAGTTTGCAAAATAGTGGAATAGTCAAGAGAAATACTTCTCTCTACAATCTTAATCCCATACTTCAGTCTGGTATTATAAGAGTTAGTGGTTGTCTTGGTAATTCAGAAATTCCTGAAGAAGCTAAACATCCAATTGTACTGACAAGCTAGATAAGCCACCCTTTACTCCTGTTGGAGTAGATTGTTTTGGTCCCTTTGAGATAAAACGGGGAAGAGTCACCCTAAAACGCTACAGGGTTATCTTTACATGTCTTGCCATTAGAGCTGTTCACATTGAAATGACTGCATCATTATATACAGATTCATTTATTCATGCATTAAGACGCTTCATTGCACGACGTGGACAAGTGGTTGAAATACACTCAGATAATGGGACAAACTTTGTCGGAGCTGAATGTGAATTGCGAGAGGCAATACATAGTTGGAACCAAAATCAGATCAATGACTTTCTTCTTCAAAAGAAGATAAAATGGACTTTCAATCCACCTACAGGTTCACACCATGGAGGAATCTAGGAGAGACTTATTCGATCAATAAGGAAAATTCTGAATGCTATCGTTCAAGGTCAGCGATTGGATGAAGAAGGTCTTCTTACATTCTTTTGTGAAGTGGAGTCCATACTTAACAATCGACCTATAACAAGAGCGTCTTCTGATCCTAACGATTTAGAAGTTTTAACACCTAATCATCTTCTCCTTTTGAAGACGAATTTGACATTACCTTCTGGAACATTCACAAAAGAGGACTTGTATACACGCAGAAGATGGCGTCAAGTTCAGTACATGTCAAATGTCTTTTGAAAGCGATGGATAACTGATTGCCTACCTGTACTACAGGAATGACAGAAGTGGATTGTAAAAACGTGCGACTTTCAGTTGGGAGATGTTGTGCTTCTTGTGGACGACAATGCACCAAGGAGCTCCTGGAATATGGGTATAATTGTAGACACCGTAAAGGACAAGAAGGGATTTGTACAATAAGTCAAAATCAAGACTATGAGTTCCCTTTTAACTAGACCAATTACAAAAATTCGTTGTCTTCTTGACGCGGAGGAGCATAAAGAATCTATGGACTAACGTCTTATAGTGACATTTGAGAGCTCTCAACAGATATGACATAATTCTTACATTATTGAATACAACCTTTGAAGCTACATGGATAAACTAAACAGACTCTTATTTACTAAAATACTTAATGAGAATGTATGTGCCATACTGCAGTGTAAATGTTTGTATTTATTCTTAATTATATTTGATGATTATTACAGATTTATTGGGTAATAATCAGGGGCTGGAATGTAAGTGCACTTTATGCTTGACATTTATTTTGTATCTTTTTGGAATGCATTTCTGGGTCTTGGTTCTTCATTGGGGTTCAATTGTATAAACCTCACTCCATTTCCTGTTTGTCAGTGTGTATGGGAAGGGGGGGAAGTAAGAGGGAAAGGTTACTTTCTGTTGACCGTAAAACTTTATTGATGTATTTTAATGTGGCTTTCATATAGACTTCAACATAATTAGTCAACAGTTGTGTCTAGTGTTTTGCATCATTGTATGCTTTTTTGTTTGAGTTAGTGTTTTCGTCAATCTGTACAACATGTACAGACTGACATTCAATAAATGTGATCAAGGAACAAGTGGAATGCGTCAGCAATGCTTCTTCCTGCTACTTCGCCTCTCAGCGGTTATAGGTTGCCGCTATATTGTACGTTCTCTAACTCACGCTACAACGTCTGCAAATACACCGCTTCTCTTTAATTTGTATATGCTCCCAATTGGTCAAATAATGAAAAAGAACCAAATTGCTTACCACAGCTATGCAGATGACACCCAGATATACTTAGCCCTGTCCCCTAATGACTACAGCCCCATTGACTCTCTATGTAAGTGCATTGATGAAATTAACAGTTGGATGCATCAAAACTTCCTCCAGTTAAACAAAGACAAAAGTCATTGTAATCTGAAATAAAGATGAAACTCTCAAGGTTAACACACACCTTGACTCTAGGGGTCTAAAGACACAAAATAAAGTCAGAAATCTTGGTATAATTTTAGAGTCTGACCTTAATTTCAGTAGTCATGTGAAAGCGATAAGCAAATCAGTGTACTACCGTCTCAGAAATATAGCCAGAATTAGATGTTTTGTCTCAAGACAGGACTTAGAAAAACTTGTTCATGCTTTCATCACCAGCAGGGTGGATTATTTTAATGGACTCCTTACTGGGATCCCCAAAAAGACCATTAGACAGCTGCAGCTCATACAGAACGCTGCTGCCAGAATTCTGACCAGAACCAAAAAATCTGAGCACATCACTCCAGTCCTCAGGTCCTTACACCGGATTCCAGTTACATTTAGAATAGATTTTAAAGTATTGTTACTCGTTTATAAATCACTTCATGGCTTAGGACCGAAATACATGACAGATATGCTAATTGAATATAAACCAAGCAGACTACTCAGATCATTAGGATCAGGTCAGTTAAGGGTTCACTCAAACCAAGGGTTCACTCAAAACAAGGTGCGTCAGCATTTAGTTATTATGCCACCTATAGCTGGAATCAGCTTTCAGAAGAGATCAGATGTGCTTCAACAGTAGACGCTTTTAAATCAAGATTAACAACACATCTGTTTAATTCTGCATTTACTGAATGAGCGCTGTGCTGCTTCACACAGACTGCACTTTTTATCCAAATCACTTTTACTCCTGTTTTATTCTTTGTAAAATATTGTAAACTGTTTTTATTAAAATCACATTTATTTTCTTTAATTGTTCTTTGTTATTATTATGATTTTATCGTGTGTCTTATTTCTACATATATATTTTTTTCTCTCTTATAAATTGTTTTCTAATTTCTATGTAAAGCACTTTGAATGGCCTCCGTGTATGAAATGTACTATACAAATAAACTTGCCTTGCCTAGCATGTTCGCCTCACACCTATGAGAACATGCAAACTCCACACACACAAGGCGGAGGTGGGAATCGAACCTCCAAGCCTGGAGGTGTGAGGTGAATGTGCTAACCACTAAGCCACCGTGCCCAACTGTGGGGTTCTATAAGAAAAAGCTCTACCCCATGCTGGAGTCATTTTTACTTGAGGTACTACCAAATATCCTGCACCTTTTGATCAAAGTAGGTGTGACGGATCATAAAAAAAAGCTAAAAATCACCCAGGTACTGTGGCGCGAGACCATTAAGTGCATTATAGGTTAGTAACAGAAAAAACTAACAGAAAAAAAACTAACTAACTAAATTGAAATAAATTTAAATTCAAAATTTATTTTCCAAATCTACAGGGAGTCACAGCAGAGTGACGAAGTAGCCGCAAGTTGCCGACCCCCTGATCCAGACAGTAAAGAATTACAATAATCCAACGTAGAGGTAATAAATGCATGAACTAGTGTTCCTGCATCATGTAATGACATCATATTTCTTATCTTAGCAATATTTCTGAGATGAAAGAATGTCACCCTTGTGATATTATTTATGTTAGTTTTAAAGGTCTTTCGCTGCTGCACAGAAAAACAATCCAGAGTTACTCTGTAATCAGAAAGCTTACTTCTGGCTGCTTGTGTGGTCCTAATGAAAAAACGTTAAGTTAAGCAGGCAGAAGTTAGTAAGCATCCACTGTCTGATGTCCCACACAGTCTTCAATCTTATTAAGATGGTGACTCACATCTGACTTAGAGCTGTGTGTCATCAAGATAACATAGAGCTGTGTGTCATCAAGATAACAGGTGAAGTTAATACCATTAACAATATCAGTCATTTTAAGAACTGCTGTCATCACCATGAAAGCTTGTTAGCTAGGGAAACTAGTCACTGGGGCTAAATATAGTGAGCTTGACATGCGTCATAGCATCTTACTAGCTAAAGATCTAGCTAGGCAAGGCAAGGCAAGTTTAATTGTATAGCACATTTCATACACAGAGGTCATTCAAAGTGCTTTGCATTTTAGTTAGTTAGCTAAGCAACACCACAGTAGTTGTGGGGTTAATGATAGCTATCTAGCAGCAGCTCTTATGAAAAAAACGAACTCTATTTGAACCTGTATGTTGCAAAATGGTGCTATAATGGAGAGGAAATGTCTCACAATATCGGTGAAATCATTATCTGGTACAATCGGCATCCAGGGAGTTTATCGTTAATTAGAACTGAGGAGGTCAAATTTATTGCGTTGTTCTTTGGGATTTTTTTAAATATAATTTTATTTGGTAGGGAGGCACGGTGGCTTAGTGGGTAGCACATTCGCCTCACACCTCCAGGGTCGGGGTTCGATTCCCGCCTCCACCTTGTGTGTGTGGAGTTTGCATGTTCTCCCCGTGCCTCGGGGGTTTCCTCCGGGTACTCCGGTTTCCTCCGCCGATCCAAAGACATGCATGGTAGGTTGATTGGCATCTCTGGAAAATTGTCCGTAGTGTGTGATTGCGTGAGTGAATGAGAGTGTGTGTGTGCTCTGCGATGGGTTGGCACTCCGTCCAGGGTGTATCCTGCCTTGACGCCTGAGATAGGCACAGGCTCCCCGTGACCCGAGGTAGTTTGGATAAAGCGGTAGAAGATGAGATGAGATAATTTTATTTGGGTTGATGGTTAATTGAGGTTTGATGTTTTGTGTGTTTAATTGTGTTTGTAGTGAAAAACTTTATTTGTGACTCCAGGACCAATCGCTCTGTTGATGAAAAATGATGTTTTTTTTTTCAGCATCGTATTCCTTCACTGAAGGACCATCAGGCTATATTAAAAAAAACTCGCATCCAGTTTTTTTTATCAGCCAACATGGGAAAATGTAAAATTAACATAAATAAAGTGCCTTCTACAAACATGATATAAGAAATTATATTGTTTTACTGATAAATATTATAATTATACTATTAAGTTTGGGGTAAAGGTTAAAGGTTCTGCCTGAAAAAGAGGAGTTTAAATGTCTCTGTTAAGGGTGGACTTAAGCAAGAGTTGGATGGATGGATGGATGGATGGATGGATGGATGGATGGATGAATGAATGAATGAATGAATGGATGGATAGATGGATGGATCAATGGATGGATGCATGAAAGGATGGAGAGTTATACAGACCTTGTATCAGTCTGTTATAGTGTAGAGTGTTTGAGCTAAAAGCTGAAGCAGTCGTTTTACAGGTCAGTCTACAGTCCAAACATGACCTACGTTCACAAGCTCTGGGAATTGACTCAACTCAGCTGTCTATATGTCTTTTGTATTTAAGTGTGCCGCATTGCCGATGGCAGCACTGAATCTACTGTTGTATTGTCCTGTCTTTAGTCCGTGTCATGTTTAGTGTTTCCTTTGTTATTAAACCCTGTTTTGTTTTGCTATCCTGCGTTTGGGTCCGCTTCCTTACCCAGCGTCGTGACATCAGCAGAAATGACATTTGTTCTAACGGTTTCTGGTCTCAGCCTTACAGATAGAGTGAAGAGGATAAATTGAAATCTCTCACATCGTCTAAACTTCTGCAGAAGTGTAAGAGATTGTAGCTAAATGTTTAAGATTAAATGCAAACTAATCTAACACAATCTTCTCTGTCACACTGCTCATCGGTTTTGCTGCACTTTTGCTTTAGGGGTCATGCATTATTCATGAATTCTTTAAAATTAATTGTGATTTTTTTTTTTGTTGTGATTCCTGTGTTGTTTTGTCCGTGGGCCTGGGCTCATTGTCCTACTGAAAGGTGAAGTTACTGTTTTCAGTTTTTATTTGTTCTTGTTCTTTTTTTTAAATGTCAATGGTGTGCATGATGCCTCCACCACCACCAAATTTCCCTGTAGACATGGTGTTAGTTAAGGCGTGTTTGAGTTTGTGTAAGGTTTCACACAAAGCACTTAGAAACAAACCAAAAACCACATATTTAATAACCATGGTTGCGCTTTCACAAAGCTCTCCTTGAGCAACAGTTTCTTTCTCACCATTCAGTTACACTGATCTCTTGATACGGTGCACCTTCGCCCTCAGACACAGGACTCTGTAAGTCACTGTACGTAGGTTCATGTTTATGCGCTGTACATTACTGTGTAAGAAGGAAAGAGAAACTTTTTGGTTTCCAAAAGATATCTTTTCCAAAAATTTGAGATTAACAGATTAATTAATACAAGGCATTAAACTAAATACTGGGTGGTTTCACTGGCGAAACCAGGACAAAGTCTCAAAAGCTCAAACACATCATTTAATGGTTTTGTTAATTATGTAAGCAACATTTCATAAAAAAGATGTTATTCTCTATACACACAACTCGCACATCTGTGAGTGTATTATTGCTTTTATACAACAGTTCCCTAAACAAGAAATGAATATCAAGTAACTGATAGTTCAGACACATATGGATAAACATTAAATATACTATATGCCCAAAAGTAAGTGCACCCCGGCCATTACACTGGCATGTAGATCATCATCAGACTGTTTAAAACTGTATTGGATGTTTCTGTGTGCTGTAGCTTTACAATTTCCCTACACTGGAACTAAGAGACTCTAATCCTGAGCCCCTGAGCTCCATCATGGTGTGGAGGTCAAGGTTGGAGTAAAGTTTCCTGTACAGAGCCCTGACTCAACCTCACCGGACACCTTTGGAATGAACTGGAACTGGTGTCTCCTCAACATCCTGAACATCAGAGTCTGATCTGATGTTATAGAATTTTTTAATATGTTTTTAGAGAAATTAACAGAATTGAACAGATTATTATTATTTGATCGTCATTTCGAAACCACAGACTAGAGAACTTAGGCTGCATGAGTCATTTCATGTGTCTAGTTAGCTAACTTCTTCCTGTGGTAGCCTTTACTACTTTAGGTACTATTCTGCCCAACTTAACCACATTTTCCACTCCAGCAATACAAGCATTTACTTGAGAACTGTAACTAAGATTTATCTACAAGATAGTAACTCGAGTTAAAAGGAAGTCAAAAGGCTACTTTATATGTAGCAGGTGAGATTAAGGTTAAACTCAATAAAATAAATTGCATTCATTCATACGTAAATTTCCTTTTAGTTCTTTAGTTTCAGAAATTAACCTCTTACTGCTACTACTAACAATTCAGGTAAGAAAAAGTAGATGATGATGACGATGATGATGATTTACATTAACTTTACATTAAAGGTAAATCAAGCATTCCAAATTTAAATGACATTATAAATGTAATAATTATTCATTTTGTAATTTTAATATTATAAATGTTTTTCTACACTGCTTTACAGTGTTTTAAAATTTGACTTGAGTTATTTAAATCCACTTGAATTAATCATTTTTATTTTAATCATAATTATAAACAGTAAATAGTTTCAATAAATTAATAAAATATACTTTAGTATGGAAAACAGATAAACTTCACATGTTATGTTTTACACATTATTCAAATGTATTACAATTGCATTGCTGCTTTGTAATATATGCAACAAGATCATCTACCCAATACAAACGACCCCTTCTACCCCATATCGATGCCCCTTCACCTTGTCCGACTGAGCCCCTCTTCCCCATGTTGAAAAAGCCTTTACCCCAAATCTGATTAAATCTGCTTTTACTGCCTGATATTACAGAAATGATCACCTAAAGACTGACTTGGCCCTGCCTCTGTACATCGGTACATCTCACCCCATCCTTCTCTCTGCTGAAGATCTAGAACCAAGATTTCTCTACAAAGTCATAAATTCATCATTTAATCAATAAAAAAAATGTTGTGTCAATGAATCTTTAGACAATAACCCAGAATACAGTATAATAAAATGTCCTGTTAATAAATCAAAATCTTTGCGTTAATAAATCATGCAGTTCACTCAGTGGTGCAATGACAACTTTATTTGAATCTGCACTGCATTAAACAACAATAACAACATTAAGCATCATAATAAATGGTTGATAAAAGTGGTGAAGAAATGGCTAAGCTTAGCTTAAACTTTAGTAATTAATCAATAAAAAAAATGTGTCAATGAATCTTTAGACAATAACCCACAATACAGTATAATAAATTGTTTCTGTTAATAAATTGAAATCATTGTGTTAATAAACCATGCAGTTCACTCAGTGGTGCAATGATAACTTTATTTGAATCTGCACTGCATTGAGCAACAATAACAACATTAAGCATCATAATAAATCGTTCATAAATGTTCATTGTGTTCTCATTGTTGTTTTACTGGAAAGCACCTTGTGCTCCTTTTGGCTGTTGTAAGGTGCTCTATAAATAAAATTAGTTTGATTGATTGATAAATGTGGTGAGGAAATGGCTAAGCTTAAACTTTAGTAAATAAGTGTGTGTGTGTGTGTGTGTGTGTGTGTGTGTGTGTGTGTGTGTGTGTGTGTGTGTGTGTGTGTGTGTGTGTGTGCCTGCAAGCATGTGTGTGTGTGTGTGTGTGTGTGTGTGTGTGTGTGTGTGTGAGATCTTAGTTGAGGTCTTTGGGTGTGCAGCCATTGACGACGACTTCACGAACACACAGATTAGCATGTTTAGGAGTATTAACACTGAAACACACACACACACACACACACACACACACACACACACACACACACACACACACACACACACACACACACACAAACACATCAGTACAATTTCTCTACTCTCATCTCATTTAGAAATCACTTATTGATATAATAAATCATGTAATAAAACAGTGATTATCAGATACTTACATGAAGCCTTGCTGTGGACAATGTGAGCCTGTCGGTTTAATCTGCAGGATTTGTGTGGGAGGAATTTGTCCATCGAAGAAGTCGAAACAGCAAGGCTCGACTTCTCCAAAAACTTTTATAGCTTCTAGTGAGTGAGAGACAGATCAGGTGTTTCAGTCCAATTTAATCAAAACTTACAATAAAATTAACGTCAGAAAATGTCTGATAAAATTCCCAGTGAATGTAGGTGTATATACATCAAATCCATCTCAATAAATTGTGTGTCTGTGTATACAATCTATTTTTTAGTTCTATTATATATGTATATGGGGCAGTCATGGCCTAATGGTTAGAGAATTTGACTCCCAACCCCAAGGTTGTGGGTTTGAGTCTCGGGCCAGCCATGACTGAGGTGCCCTTGAGCAAGGCACCGAACCCCCCCCAACTGCTCCGCGGATTCCCACTGGTGTGTGTTCACAGTGTGTGTGTTCACTGCTGTGTGTGTGCACTTTGGATGGTTTAAATGCAGAGAACAAATTCTGAGTATGGGTCACCGTACTTAGCCGTATGTCATATATCAAATCCATCTCAATACATTGTGTGTGTGTATACAAACGTTATTTAGTTCTACTATATAATTAATTGTATCTTATTGTACATAAACAAATTGTGTAATTAACTCACCCTGAGCGTCTGAGTAGAGCACCATGATCAGGACGAAGCCCAGGACCAGAAACACACGATTCATCTTGATGTTCTCAGCAGGTGTGTGTAGCTCTGATCTCTTTTCTCTCTCTAAAACCTACTTGATCAAATCTTTTCATCTAATAGCAGATTTGGCTCCTCCTCTGTACATCTACATGAATCTCTTCATCTCACCACATCATTGACTGTGCTGAAGATGTAGAACCAAGATTTCCCTATACGTTCTCTAACTCACTCTACAACACACATCACTCCCATCTTATCATCATTGCATTGTCGCCCATGCACTCAAAGTTACACATTGACAATAAAATACTGTTACTAAGATATAAAGCACTTAATAGTCTCATGCCACAGTACCTGAGTGATCTTTTGTTTTTTTATATGATCCGTCGCACCTACTTCAATCAAAACGTACATTATATTTGGTAGTACCTCAAGTACAAAAGTCTCCAGCAGGGGGCAGAGCTTTTTCTTACAGAACCCCACAGTTATGGAACAGATTTCCAATTAGTGTTCGGGAGTCAGACACAGTCTCAGTGTTTAAGTCCAGATTAAAACACATTTGTTTAGTTTAGGTTTTTATGAATAGATTCCTTAGGTAAAGGAGCAGATCTGAAGCTTCATTTATAAAGTGTACGCACAAAATGGGGCTGTACGCCAGTTCCCACGCAAAGGTTCTGATCTATAAAAAACAAACTTGACGGGAGAATGTGCGCCCCTGTAAGCAAACTTTGAGCCGCGTGTATATACATATATATACATAATAGTCAGCGCTGCCTTACATTGTCCACAACGGGAGCACAAGAGGAGATGGCGTGACTACATGTGATACAGAATAGCATGAAATACCCTTTTATTGAAGAACACAGTGTAATAACAAAATGTTTTCCTTATTGTACATATAACATAAAATGTCAATGTCTGTCAATGTCTGCAAATCATTCATGAAGCTACTCATCATACTGTAGGTCCTAACTATTACGGTGTTCATTACAAATCTGTCATGAAGAAGCATGTGTTCACTGTAAGATTTTAATGGCAAAATCTGAAAATTAATTTGCTTATGTTAATAGAAAGTGCATTCTATTAATGTGAAAATCATATGTGACTCCAACATGACCCTCACAAACATTGTGGCATGCTGGCCTGGTTCAACACATGATTCCTTTATCTTGACACATAGCAGTGTAGGGAACAGACTAAATGCAGGCGCAGTACGTGATGGCTGGCTTCTTGTTGAGTTTAACAATATTAAAAAGTAGAAACTGTAACAATTTTGATTTTAATATAATTATAACAATGTTGCTTTTAATATAATTATAACATGTAGGCGTCTGTGGCAACCCCTGAGACGCTGGCTCCTCACCCCATTTTTAAAACCTCAGAGCACAGAGGAAACTCGTTATAACGAGGTCCACTCTCATGCCCGCGCAGTTGTGGAGCGTGTAATGGGCATGTAAAAATGGGCGTGTACAGGGTGGGATATGAGGCTGGTTCACGTACGCACATCTGCAGGTGATCTGTGATTTATAAAGGGAACATTGCTTACAGGTGTGCGTACACACGGTTTTATAAATCAAAATATTTTTTGCCGTACGTCATTTTTGGCTTTTGGGCGCACGTAAAATTTTAGTGGGGATCCTACGCACGGTTTTGTTATTAGTATTAGTTTTATTATGATATTCTTGTGCTAACAGAAACCTGGATATCCCCACAGAACACGGCTACACCAGCTGCTTTATCCCCTGCCTTTGCTATCTCTCACTCACCACGAGAAACGAGCAGGGGTGGTGGACAGGTTTATTGTTGTCAAAGAGATGGTGCTTTACACCTCTCCTCGTGTCTCATTTAACCATCGTCTCTTTTGAATTCCATGCCATTTCAGTCACATCTCCAATCAAACCTGTTATCATTGTTGTCTACCGCCCTCCTGGTGCTCTAGGAGACTTCCTGGAAGAAATGGAGACACTGCTTAGTGCTTTGCCTTCCGATAGCTCCCCTCTGACAGTGCTTGGTGATTTCAAACTCCCCACTGTTCTCGAGTCATTCACCCTGAGACTCAACAGCTACATCCCCACACGCAAAGGAGGCAAAGTCCTGGACCTGGCTTTCACCTGTCCTTCTCCAGCTACAGACATGACTGCTACCCCACTACACATCTATGATCATCACCTGGTATCCTTCACCATCACCTCTCACTCCCTCACTCTTACCCAACGCAAACTTCACTCTGTCTCCCCTTCTTCTGTAGCTTCTGGGACTCTTTCTACTATTCCTGATCCTGAGTCTTTTTCTTCACTACCCTTGGACTCAGCCACAGATAATTTTCTCTCATCTCGTTCCTCAACTATGGACTTTCTCTGCCCTAGGTCCACTAAACCCATTAAAATGTCTTGGCTTTCAGATGTGCTGTGGAACAATCAAAGAGAGCTAAGATCATCGGAGAGAAAGTGGAAGAAATCACAACTTGATGCAGATCTTGATGCTTACCGAACACTCCTGGCCAAGTTCTCCCCAGATGTGACTTCTGCCAAGACTTCCTTCTACAAGGAAGACACTCTTGTCCACCCTCAGGAGTCTTGGGATTTGAGGATCAGCTTGGGAGTGGTTTGCTTCCTACCTGGAAGGATGCTCATATCAGGTAACATGGAGGGGAGTGACATCTGCTCCATGCAGACTCTCCACTGGTGTCCCACAGGGCTCAGTACTTGGTCCTTGTGTTTTCTCCCTGTATACTGAATTCGTCTTCTGCATATGATCCAAAATGCAGCTGCATGGCTTGTTTTCAACCTGCCAAAGTTCTCACATACCACCCCGCTGCTGTGATCCCTCCACTGGCTTCCGTTAGCTGCACGCATCAAGTTCAAAACACTGATGCTGGCTTACAAAGCCAAAATCAGACCAGCTCCCTCTTACCTCAAAGCCCTCTTCACTCCTTGCACTGCACCCTGCACCCTCCGATCTACCAGCACTGCTCGACTGGTTCCACCATCTCTCAGGGTAAGAGGCAAGTATACTACAAGACTCTTCTCTGTTCTTGCACCAAGGTAGTGGAATGAACTTCCCCTAGGGGTCCAGACAGCTGAGTCACTGGCTATTTTCAAACAGCGGCATGAAGACCTACTTATTCAGGAAACACTTCAACTAACATCACCTTCACTAATTTACACACCTCTACAATATTACTCTCAGAAATTATTAGCACCCACATGAAAAACAAGATTTATCTTAGCTTTGTGTTGATTGTGAAGAGTCGTCACCAAGTTCTCAGCAGGTGTGTGAAGCTCTGATATCTTTTCTCTCAACAGCAAATTTCCCTGAGTCAGGTTTTACTTGATCATTTTATACAAATGTATATATTTCTACACATCTACACATCTCTACCCAACTTAACCACATTTTCCACTCCAGCAATACAAGCATTTCCTGGAGATCTGAAAATAAGATATATCTACAAGATAGTAACTTGAGTTAAGAAGTCGTCAAAAGGCTTTCAATTAATTTCAACTATATGTAGCTGGTGCTGTACACAGTGAAATGAAACAGTGTTCCTCAGGGTCATGGTGCTAGTGTCTGATAACAGCACCATGTTCAGGATGAAACCCAGGAGCAGAATCACAAGACTCATTTCATGTTCATAGCAGATCTCATTTCTAAGATGGCTTTTTTCTTACATGTGATTTTTCACTCTCCCCCTCTCCACACACTTTCTCAAATCACCACTTCCTCTACTCAGGCTGTACAACTGCTTTAGATCTATAATCAAGATATATGGCTGTTAATACTTTCAAAAAGAGATTTTAGATTTCAAACTTCATATATACTTCAATGTCATTTCTGTATTTTAATGTTTTCTCAGTTGTATGTTCCTGATGATGGTTATATGATGAGTAAACAGTATGAATTTGTATGTGTAGGTTTGTATGTGTGTATTGCATCTAGGATGCTGCTTCATTCAGGACTTTGTGACCACTCTGGGAAGAAAGGATAGAAAAAATGTAATGCAGTGAAACCATTACAATCTTTATTTCAATAAATCTGCACTCAATAATCCATAAAGGCAATGTCAAATCAATGTTTGTGAAAGTTTGGAAAAATAAACACTCCTGACAGTGCATAACAGACCAAAAACCAAGCCATGGTCTTTCTGCCTGCATGGACTCCTGTCAATCCAAGCACTCATGGGGGAAAAAGAAACAATGGCAGAAACTTAAAAGTCCATGAGGGGAAAAATATTTTCTTATGAAATTAGTTAAAGAAAAGAAAAAAGGCAAAAAAAAACCCCACCAATCTCATGTTTAAGCATGGTGGTGGCAGCATGATGCTTTGTAGCATTCAACTTGCTTGAATCATTTGATGACATCATGGAGTCAGAAGTATACAGGATAAATTTGAGGAACTGATCCAAAAAATAATTCAAGTGACAGACGTGGATTTTTTCAGGAGAGTAATGATGACTCTAGACGTTTGGCAGTAATAGAGACTCTGCCAAACGTTCCCAGCAGACCCTCACAATACGTTTGGGTCTGCCAAGTCTTCCTCCCCCGCCATTAGATCCAACTCACCACCAGGTGATGATCAGTTGACAGTTCCGCCCCTCTCTTTACCCGAGTGTACAAGACAAACGGCTGGAGGTCAGATGAAACAACCAGTCGAAGGTCGGGTACTCTACACTGCCAGTCGATCAAGTCGATCATCGACCTCTGACCTAGGGTATCCTGGTGCCACGTGCACTGATGGACACGCTTATGCTTGAACATGGTGTTCGTTATGGACAAACTGTAACTAGCACAGAAGTCCAATAATAGAACACCACTAAGGGTTCAGGTCGGGGGGGGGGGGGGTGTTCCTCCCAATCACGCCCCTCATGTGTCACTGTCGCTGCCCACATGAGCATTGAAGTCTCCCAGTAGAACGACAGAGTCCCTGATTGGAGCACTTTCCAGCACCACCTCAGAGACGCCAAGAAGGTCGGGTACTCTAGACTGCCATTTAGCCCGTAAGCACAAATAACAGTGAGAGACATATCCCCGAACCGAAGGCGCAGAGAAACGACTCTCTCGTTCACCGGGATGAACCCAATACATGGCGGCTGAGCTGTGGGGCTATGAGCAAGCCCACAGAAGCCCTCTGCCTGCAGTGAGAGGCAGAGGGCTTGTTCATGTCTGTTCATGTCTTTGTTGCTGTGCCCTGTCCTGCTCAGTGTTCTGCCCTGTTTCTTGTTTCCTGTTCTTGTCTATTAAAAGGATTTAACTGCATTTGGATCCACATTCGCCTGTGACTAATCGTGACAAATACATTATTATGACTAAATCTTGAATGAAGATCAATCACACGTTTGAGTAATCAGTGCAGAAATCCAGGTGATCCTGAAGGTCAGGATATTTAACAAATCAACATGATTCTTAGTTATGAATTCTAAAGGATGGCTGTAGACTTACCTGGTAGATTAGCCATTTTGCTATCTTTGTCTACAACATTGTGTGGACATATATATTTATTTTAATTAATGCTACAGTGACACTTTAAGGGTTTGTTAACTTCAGACATGAAATAACGTCAGAAGTTAACAAACCCTTAAAGTGTCACTGTAGCATTAATTAAAATAAATATATATGTCCACACAATGTTGCAGACTAAGCTAGCAAAATGGCTAATCTACAAAAAAACTAGAAAGCTTTTTTTGCCTGAAGTCAGCTAGTCAGGTCTCCGATCACAATAAAATACATAATGTCTTTTTGCAGTGTAGCTAAATAAAGAAATAGTAGCCATGTAAACATTTACATCAAATGACTTCACTATCACACACTGTGTACACTGTGTAAATGTGTGTTTGGGTCACAAAGCTGTTTACAAGCCACAGTGTCAAGTTCTTCTGCTTAGGCTGCATGATACAACAGAGTAACATACAGATACATTAAAGATTTTTTATCAAAGAGTAAACTCAATGAAATAAATTACATTCATTAATACATAAAGTTTCTTTTAGTTCTTTAGTTTTAGAAATTAAGCTCTTACTCTACTACTAACAATTAGTAATGAGAAAAAGTAGATGATCATGATGATGATTTACATTAAATTTACATTAAATGTAAATCCATCCAACAATCTATTTTCTACCGCTTATCCGGGGCCAGGTCGCGGGGGCAGCAGTCTAAGCAGGGACACCCAGACTTCCCTCTCCCCAGACACTTCCTCCAGCTCTTCCATTTACATTTACATTTACATTTACAGCATTTGGCAGACGCCCTTATCCAGAGCGACGTACATAAGTGCTTAAATCTCTAACACTGAATACATTAATGCTGGTTCACTAGGTTACATACTTAAGATACCATGAGTTTAAAACATTTGTTCAAAGTTACAATGAAAAAGTGTCAAAGGTGTTTTTTTTTTGTTTTTTTTTTAAATGCAAAAGATAAGGAAAGAAGTGCTAGTTGAAGTGCTTCCTGAATAAGTAGGTCTTCAACCGCCGCTTGAAAATAGCCAGTGACTCGGCTGTCCGGACCTCTATGGGAAGTTCATTCCACCACCTTGGTGCCAGTACAGAGAAGAGTCTTGTAGTATACTTGCCTCTTACCCTGAGAGATGGTGGAACCAGTCGAGCAGTGCTGGTAGATCGGAGGTTGCGGGGTGCAGTGCGAGGAATGATGAGGGCTTTGAGGTAAGAGGGGGCTGGTCCATTTTTGGCTTTGTAGGCCAGCATCAGTGTTTTGAACCGGATGGGTGCAGCTACCGGAAGCCAGTGGAGGGATCGCAGTAGCGGGGTTGTATGCGAGAACTTTGGCAGGTTGAAAACAAGCCGGGCAGCTGCATTTTGGATCATTTGCAGAGGACGGATTGCGTTCATAGGTAGACCTGCCAGCAGTGCATTGCAGTAATCCAGTTTAGAAATGACAAGAGACTGAACAAGTACCTGGGCAGTCTGTGTGGACAAAAATGGCCGAATCCTTCTAATGTTGTAGAGAAGAAACCGACATGAGCGAGTCACATTTGTAACATGAGAGGAAAAGGACAGTTGATTGTCCATGGTTACCCCAAGGTTGCGAGCTGTGGCTGAAGGGGAGATCAGATCGTTGTGCAAGGATATAGCAAGATCGTGACCTGGGGATGAATCACCTGGGATGAACAGCAGTTCAGTTTTGCTAGGATTGAGCTTTAACTGATGAGCAGTCATCCATGATGAAATTTCTGCCAGACATGCTGAGATCCGGTCAGAAGCTGTGGCATCTGAGGGTGGGAAAGAGAAGATAAGTTGTGTATCATCAGCATAGCAGTGGTAAGAGAACCCATGTGATGAAATAACTTCACCAAGAGAGTGAGTATACAAGGAGAAAAGAAGAGGACCAAGTACTGAGCCCTGTGGGACGCCAGTGGAGAGTCTGCGTGGAGCAGATGTCACTCCCCTCCATGTTACTTGATATGAGCGTCCTTCCAGGTAGGAGGCAAACCATTCCCAAGCTGATCCGCAAATCCCAAGACTCTTGAGGGAGGATAAGAGAGTCTTGTGGTTGACCGTATCAAACGCTGCTGAAAGGTCAAGGAGGATAAGGACGGATGATAGTTTGGCTGATCTAGCAGTATGTAGCTTCTCAGAGACATCCAAAAGGGCTGTCTCTGTAGAGTGAGCTGCTTTAAAGCCAGACTGTTTGGGATCTTGGAGGTTGTTCTGTGAGAGATAGACAGACAGTTGATTATAGACAATGCGTTCAAGAATTTTTGAAAGAAATGAGAGAAGTGATACCGGTCTGTAGTTACTGATGTCTGATGGATCCAGAGCAGGTTTCTTTAGGATGGGAATAACCCTTGCTCTCTTGAAAGTAGTTGGTACCTGACCAGATGCTATGGATCTATTGACGATAGTGGAAATGAAGGGCAAGAGGTCTTGTGAGATGGTCTGGAGCATAGTGGTAGGGAGTGGATCCAATGGGCAGGTGGTAGGATTGCAGGACTGGATGAGTTGTAAAATCTCTTCTGCTGCCACAGTTGAAAAATGTGACAACGAAGGTGTAGGGGAATCCATACTCTGAGATGTAAGTGCAGTCGGGGCTGAAGTGAAGGTCCGGCAGATTTCCTCAATCTTCTCCTGGTAGAAAGAAGCAAAGTCTTCTGCAGTCAGGGAGGATGAAGAAGGTGGAGCCGGGGGGTTGAGCAGAGAAGAGATGATGTTGTGGAATTTCCGAGGGTCATGTGAGGAAGCTTCAAGCTTTTCCTTGTAGAAGGAAGTCTTGGCAGAAGTCACATCTGAGGAGAACTTGACAAGAAGTGTTCTGTAAAAATCAAGATCTGCATCAAGTTGTGATTTCTTCCACTTTCTCTCTGATGATCTTAGCTCTCTTCGATTGTTGCGCAGCACATCTGAAAGCCAAGGAGCAGAAGAAGAAGAAGTTTTCTTGGGTTTAGCGAACATAGGGCAGAGGGAGTCCATAGTTGAGGAAAGAGATGAGAGGAAAGTATCTGTGGCTGAGTCTAAGGGTAGTGAGGAAAAAGACTTAGCATCAGGAAGGGAAGAAAGAGTGCCAGAAGCTACAGATGAAGGTGAGACAGAGTGAAGGTTGCGGCGAGTAAGAGCAAGGGGGTGAGAGGTAGTTTTAGGTAAGATAGGTAGAGTGATGGTGAAGGATACCAGGTGATGATCAGAGACGTGGAGTGGGGTAGCAGTCACATCTGTAGCTGGAGAAGGACGGGTGAAAACCAGGTCCAGGACATTGCCTCCTTTGTGTGTGGGGATGTAGCTGTTGAGTGTGAGGGAGAAAGAGTCGAGAAGAGACAGGAGGGAAGAAGAATGTAGCTTGTCAGAGGGGAGGTTGAAGTCACCAAGCACTGTCAGGGGGGAGCTATCGGAAGGGAAAGCACTAAGCAGTGAGTCCATTTCTTCCAGGAAGTTTCCTAGGGGACCAGGAGGGCGGTAGACAACAATGATAACAAGGTTGATAGGAGAGGTAACTGAAATGGCATGAAATTCAAAAGAAGAGATGGTTAAATTAGAGAAGAGTAGAGGTTTAAAGCACCATTTCTTTGACAACAATAAACCTGTACCACCACCCCTGCCTGTTTCTCGTGGTGAGTGAGAGAAAGCATCGGCAGAGGATAAAGCAGCTGGTGTAGCAGTGTTCTGTGGGGATATCCAGGTTTCTGTTAGAGCAAGAAAATCAAAGGAGTAATGGGAAGTTAAAGCAGAGATAAAATCAGCTTTCTTTACCGCAGACTGACAATTCCAGAGCCCACCTACCACTACTGTTTGAGACTTACATAACAGAGGAGGGTAGATGAGGTTATTGGGACTACTTTACCAGAAGACAATATAATCAAATGTAGAGAGTTAAAGCACACTGAAGAGTAGGCTGGTTCACCTTCAATTTAAATAGGTAAGCCCTGCCCCCAATTCACACCTTAAGGGAGACTGAAACTACTCCTGATTAATCAGCTGAGAGAACAACAAAAACCAACACTATAAAAATCAACAATGCTATAGAATATAACACGATTCAAATCACACTACTCTAGAACAAAGTGAGTTAAGCAGATAGTATACAAAAGACAGGAACCTACTTTACCAGAAGACAATATAATCAAATGTAGAGAGTTAAAGCACACGGTATTCTTCCGTGGGAATACCGAGGCGTTCCCAGGCCAGCCGAGAGACATAGTCCCTCCAGTGTGTCCTAGGTCTTCCCCGGGACCTCCTCCTGGTTGGACATGCCCGGAACACCTCCCCAGGGAGGCGTCCAGGAGGCATCCGAAACAGATGCGCGAGCCACCTCAGCTGAACCCTCTCAATGTGGAGGAGCAGCGGCTCTACTCCGAGCTCCTCCCGAGTGACTGAGCTCTCACCCTATGTCTAAGGGTGCGCCCAGCCACCCTGCGGAGGAAACTCATTTCGGCCGCCTGTATCCGGGATCTTGTCCTTTCGGTCATGACCCAAAGCTCATGACCATAGGTGAGGGTAGGAACGTAGATCGACTGGTAAATAGAGAGCTTCGCCTTGTGGCTCAGCTCTTTCTTCACCACAACAGATCGATATATCGACCGCATCACTGCAGAAGATATACCGATCCGCCTGTCGATCTACTGCTCCATCCTTCCCTCACTCTTGAACAGGACCCCAAGATACTTAAACTCCTCCACTTGTGGCAGGAGCTCTCCACCAACCTGAAGGGGGCAAGCCACCCTTTTCCGGCTGAGAACCATGGCCTCGGATTTGGAGGTGCTGATTCTCATCCCCGCCGCTTCACACTTGGCTGCAAACCGTCCCAGTGCATGCTGAAGGTCCTGATTTGAAGAAGCCAACAGGACAACATCATCTGCAAAAAGCAGAGACGAAATCCTGTGGTCCCCAAACCGGACTCCCTCCGGCCCCCGACTGCGCCTAGAAATCCTGTCCATATAAATAATGAACAGGACCGGTGACAAAGGGCAGCCCTGCTGGAGTCTAACATGCACCAGGAACAAGTTTGACTTGCTGCCGGCAATGCGAACCAAACTCCTGCTCCGGTCATATAGGGACCGGACAGCCCTTAGCAGAGGGCCCCGAACCCCATACTCTCAGAGCACCCCCCACAGTTCACCACGAGGGACACAGTCAAATGCCTTCTCCAGATCCACAAAACACATGTTTCACAGTGTTCCACGACCAGAACGAAACCCACATTGTTCCTCCTGAATCCAAGGTTCGACTATCGGCCGAATTCTCCTCTCCAGTACCCTTGCATAGACTTTTCCGGGGAGGCTGAGGAGTGTGATCCCCTTGTAGTTGGAATACACCCTCCGGTCCCCCTTCTTAAACAGAGGGACCACCACCCCAGTCTGCCAGTCCAGAGGCACTGTCCCCAACCGCCACGCGATGTTGCAGAGGCGTGTCAACCATGACAGCCCCACAACATCCAGAGACTTAAGGTACTCAGGGCGGATCTCATCCTCCCCCGGTGCCTTGCCACCAAGGAGCTTCCTCAGTGACCTCAGCTTAGGGGATCGACGAGTCCACAACCTAGCCCTCTGCCTCTGCTTTCTGAATGGAAGACATGTTGGTGGGGTTGAGGAGAGGCTAACACAGAAGTCTAATAACAGAACACTACTCGGGTTCAGTTCGGGGGGGGGCGTTCCTCCCAATCACGCCCCTCCAGGTGTCACTGTCGCTGCCCATGTGAGCGTTGAAGTCCCCCAGTAGACGGAGTCCCCGGTCGGCGCACTTTCTAACACCCCTCCCAGAGACGCCAAGAAGGTCGGGTACTCTACACTGCCATTTGGCCCATAAGCACAAATAACAGTGAGAGACCTCTCCCCGACCCAAAGGTGCAGGGAAACGACCCTCACGTTCACCGGGGTGAACTCCAACACATGGCCGCTGAGCTGGGGGGCTATGAGCAAGCCCACACCAGCCCGCCGCCTCTCACCGCGGGCAACTCCAGAGTAGTAGAGAGTCTAGCCTCTCTCGAGGAGTTTGGTTCCAGAGCCCAAACTGTGCATGGAGGCGAGCCCAACTATCTCTAGTCAGTATCTCTCAACCTCCCGCAACAGCTCAGGCTCCTTCCCCCCCAGCGAGGTGACATTCCATGAGATTGGGTCGCCAAGGCTCCCGCCTTCGACTGCCACCCAATCCACATTGCACCACCCCCTTACGGTTTCTCCTGCAGGTGGTGGGCCCACAGGAGATCGGCCCCACGTCGCTCCTTCGGGCTGAGCCCGGCCGGGCCCTGTAGGGTAAGACCTGGCCACCAGGCGCTTGCATACGCGCCCCAACCCCGGGCCTGGCTCCAGGGTTGGGCCCCGGTTGAGCCATACCGGGCGACATCACGGACCTTGTTTTAATAAATGTAAATCATGCATTCTAATTATAAATGTATTTAACCATTTTGTAATTTTAATATTCTAAATGTTTTTTAAGCTTTTCTACACTGCTTTACTGTGTTTTAAAAATGTAGTTTTTGAGTTATTTAAATCCACTTGAATTAATAATTTTTAATTTAATCATAATTATAAACAGTAAATAGTTTAAATAAAATAATTAAATATATTCACATGTTATGTTTTACACATTATTCACATGTAGGACAATTGCATTGCTGCTTTGTAATATATGCAACAAGATCATCTACCCCATCCAAACGACCCCTTCTACCCCATATCAATGCCCCTTTACCTTGTTCGACTGAGCCGCTCTTCCCTATATTGAAAAAGCCTTTACCCCAAATCTGATTAAATCTGCTTTTACTGCCTGATATTATAGAAATGATCACCTAAAGACTGACTTGGCCCTGCCTCTGTACATCTGTACATCTCACCCCATCCTTCTCTCTGCTGAAGATCTAGAACCAAGGTTTCTCTACAAAATCATAAATTCATCATTTAATCAATGAAAAAAAGATGTTGTGTCAATGAATCTTTAGACAATAACCCACAATACAGTATAATAAAATGTTTCTGTTAATAAATCAAAATATTTGCAGTAATAAATCATGCAGTTCATTCACATAAAAACTTTATTTGAATCTGCACAGCATTAAGCAACAATAACAACATTAAGCATCATAATAAATGGTTGATAAATGCGGTGAAGAAATGGCTAAGCTTGAACCTTAGTAAATAACTCTGTTTGTGTTTGTGTATATGTAGTGGGTTTTCTTCTACGTTGTGTATTTTTAGAATTAAAGAGATGTCACACCATGATGCAGTTGTCAAATGGTTTACTTTTGGCCTCTCGGGATCTCTCCTCTGTGTTACACACAACAGACAGCATCAGGCAGTAACAGGATTACGTCTGATCGAGAAGTGCCTCTCATCGCATTGAAATCCCGCGAAAGAGAGCATTAAAACAAAATATCAAACATACAATTGTAACATGAGAAATAAGAAAATCTAAGAATAGGAACGAACACTGAAATTATCTATTTACATACCTGTGTTACACACAACAGACAGCATCAGGCAGTAACAGGATTACGTCTGATCGAGAAGTGCCTGTCAATCATTACAGGTATATTTATATACGTGTAAATCTCTTGGATCATTAAGAATAAATACAACTTTATACAACAAAGTTTCAGCAGCCCACTGCACGTGTCATGGCAGCCATTACGTGAATTCGCACTTTACATTAAACATATTTTTACAATGTGCATAACTCAAATTAATAATGTCTTAACAAAAAAAGGTACTAAACAATCACATTTTGTACAGAACGTACATAAACAGTAAATAATTAACTACTTTTGAACACTTTCTTGGGGAGCTGATAAAACGTACCTCTCATCGCATTGAAATCCCGCGAAAGAGAGCGCACACCGGAAATTACGTCAGCTCCACCCTCACGCTTGCACATGACCATTATACAATTCTTAATAAACATTTTTAAAAAGGTGAACAGTTTCAAAAAGGAGAGAAAACAAAACCAATAAAGAAATAATTATGTTTGTAGAAAAATAAATAAAAATAATATTTTTCTAGTGGTCACGTGACCATTCATTTTTTTCCCATCCAATTAATGCAGGCCCATTCCATCAAATACCCTCTGAAACAACAAAAGAAATACCTAAACAAAATTAAACTTCCAGAGCAGGACGAACTCTTTGAGTTGACATTGTTTGTATCAGTCTACACACAGGTTTAATCAATCTACCAAATCTTGTTCTTGGTCCCTGCTGTTCACCAGATTCAATTGCATTGTGACCAGAATGTGTGGCATCTTGAGATGAACTCATAGGCATCTCACTCACAACAGCAGAAACATCACAGACATTATCAACAGCAGGCATGACAGTTTGGGATACAGAGTCTACATTCTGTACGTCTGACATAAACGATGTCTCATCATCCGAAGCAATGTACACAGACAATGAAGTACTGGATATACTGTCAGAGATGTCTTGACACTCTGCCCCTTCAACATGTTCAGTTTGTCGCTCCACTTCAAGACCATAAGTCTCATGTTCACTACTGTGAATTACATCACTCAGTTCAACTTTCTCCCTCCCTACAACTGCACCCAAGTCAGCAATCCACTGAGAAGTTCTGTCTGCAGTGTCACTTTTCCGGAGGTCAGTACTTGATGAATTACAAATTGAACTCAAGTTACATTCTGAATTCACTGAATCCCCCCAAGCAGGCAATGGTAAAAAATTTACAGGCATTAGCACTTTCCGATGTACAGTTCTGACACGACCATTAACAGGGTGGCGAATCTTGTACGTGTTCAAAGAACAGTTCTTGCTCACAACAATGTACACCGTGCTCTCCCAACGATCTGCTAATTTTCTTTTTCCTTTTTCACCTTTGTTTGCCAGCAGGACTCTATCACCCAACTCTAATGAATGACCCTTGCATTTACGATTATAATGTTCAGCCTGTTTGTTTTGCTGCTGACGTGCATGTTGTTGCGCAAGTGACATTGCCTCCCTTAAATCCTTCCCCAGAGACTGGACATATTTACTTACATCAACAGTCCCCACATCCAAGATTACGCTCTCAAACAAAACATCTACTGGCAATCTCGGGGTACGACCAAACATCAAAAAGAATGGTGGGTAGCCAGTAGTCTCATGCCTGGTACAATTGTAAGAAAAGGTCAGTGTGTTCAACATCTGAGGCCAATTAGCTTTAGTCCTCGGAGGCAGGGACCTTATCATGTCACCAAGAGTACGATTGAACCTTTCAGTTTGGCCATTACCCATAGGGTGGTACGGTGTGGTGTGAGATTTGGAAACACCTGACAAAGTCAACAATTCTGCAATCAGCGAGCTTTCAAAGTTCGCACCCTGGTCAGAATGGATTCGGGCTGGGAAGCCGTATATACAAAAGAAGTTGTTCCACAGAACACGGGCAACAGACTTCGCAGTTTGATTTGGGCAAACATACGCACATGCAAGCTTTGTGAAATGGTCGGTTATTACCAACACATCAACTGACTTGTTATGGACATTCTCAGCCGTCCAGAAATCAATACAAACCAACTCTAGTGGTGCTGTTGTCATTATGGATGTGACCTTTGATCCAAACTGGCCCAGTCTGACCCACTCCTCAACAGCACACACACTCAATGTGGATGATATTATTGTTTATTTTCTGCACACAGAGCAGTAAAAAGGAGAGAGAATAGTGAGTCTTTTCAGCCGGGATGCAGTTCAGTCCACAGCAGTTCTCTCTAACTCTGCTGCAGATATTTCGAACTCAGCGCGCAATAGCGCCACCGGCGTGGCCAATAGGGTGCGCGATTACATTACAGCAGGATTTATTTAAAGAACCCTCTGTAATATTTATCCCGTTACATGGATACGAGTGGTGCTCTAGCCTGCGGCTCAGGAGTTTTACTTAACACACATCTCTTGCATTGCAACACATACAGTTTCACATCTTTCTCCATAGAATCCCAGTAGAATCTCTGCCTCGCAAGCCAAAGAGTGCGGTGCTGGCCCTGATGACCAGTATCATCATGCACCCCTTTTAGGACCAAATCCCTTAAAGCTGCTGGCACAACAAACTGGTAAGACTTAGTCTTGGCTACAGAATTCTTAGACACACGGTAAAGTATACCTAACCTGAATGTAAATTTGCCCCACTGTCTGAGTATCCGTACGGTTTCTTTCAACTCGTTAGTCTTTTCTCTCCTAGAGGGACGTCTAGCTCGCTCCACAAAGAACCTCACCCTACTAATCACTGGATCATGACATTGCTTTTCGAGCAGCTCATCATGGGTAAGCTTGTTGAGTGGGCACTGTGCTACGTCCTCCAATCCCCTCAAATGCTGAACATATGCGACTGCTCTAGCCGCCGCGCCTTCCTCCCAGTGACGATGAGTACGGAACACAGCTGACATCTCCTCACAGGACACTCTCCCTGGAGCAAAACTCTGCACCAGGTTAGCCATTTCACGACACTTCTGTGACCCAGACAAGTCCTCAAAAACCTCCCCCTCTGTGCGTTCGCAACACGAATGAAACATACCCTGCACCTGCTCAACCCCAGGAGTCTCCGCTTCATGCCTCAAGACGTTATACGGTGTTCTGGTCAGTCTGTGCAAAATCCTGGAAGCAGCAAAAGGCTCCCTACTCAACGCATCGGCTACAACGTTTTTCGATCCAGGTATGTATGTTATGTCAAATTCATAAGGGGCCAGTTTCGCAACCCATCTCTGTTCACAGGCATCAAGCCTCGGTTTGGTCAAGATATACTTGAGCGGGTTGTTATCCGTCCAAACCGTAAACCTGTGCCCGCGAAGCCAATGACTGAATTTATCGCAAATGGCCCATTTCATAGCCAAAAATTCGAGCCTATGAGCCGGGTACTTAGACTGAGCGTGATTGAGTGACTTTGATGCAAAGACGATTGGCCTTGCAACCGCATGACCCTCCTGAACCTGGGATAGAACAGCCCCAAGTCCACTCGTCGAAGCATCTACTGACAGTAAAAATGGTTGTGAAAAGTCTGGGTGAGCAAGTAGGACCTGACCTACCAGTACAGTCTTGAGATTCTCGAACGCGACTCTGCATTCCTCAGTCCAGTCATTAGGAGTGAGTTTCCGGACCACTCCCAACCTTTTTATCGCACCCCTCCCCTTTCTAGGTTTCTTCTGACCGGTCATTAACTGAAAGAGAGGCTTCGCAATCATGGAACAATTTTCAATGAAATGTTGATAGTATACGACCATGCCCAGGAATGACCTGATTTTGCCCACAGATGGGGTAACACCATCAACTTCCATCAAGTCTTTCTCGGACACATTCACAATAGCCTCAACCTTCATAGGATCACTAGCTACTCCGTCCTGTGAAATAATGTGACCCAAGAATTTGACTGATCTACGCAAAAACCTACACTTGGAGGGTGAAAGTTTCAAGTTGTGATCTCTGAGACGCTGAAACACCAACTCCAATCTCTGTAAACTTTCTTCCTCTGTCTTACCAAAAACTAAGAGGTCATCCAGGTAACAGAGCAAACTCGTGAAATTTTGATCACCGAAAATAGTCAACATCATTCTCATGAACGTAGCAGGACTGTTGCAAAGCCCTTGTGGCAACCAGTTGTACTCATGCAAACCAAGGGGAGAACTGAAAGCTGTAAATTTCTTATCCTCCTCATGTAAAGGAATGTTGTAGTACCCTGATGTTAAATCCATGGTACAAAATAAGGTATTCCCCCCCAAGGCCGCTAGAACATCTGCTTGGTGAGGGAGAGGATGAGCATCCTTCACCGTACGAGCGTTAAGCCACCGAAAGTCAGTGCACAACCGTAAATCACCGTTCTTCTTCCAAACTAACACTAGCGGTGACGCAAACTCGCTGGTCGATTTCCTGATTATCTCCATCTGTTCCATCTCATCGAGCGTCTCTCTCAACTTTTGACATTGAGCCGGGGAAACTCTGCGATACGGTAACCGGAAGGGTTTGTCATCGGTCAACCGAATGCGGTGACAAAACCCCTTCGCTTCACCGCAATCCAACGAATGCCTAGAGAAAACACACTCATATTTCTTTATCAGATCAATGAGCTTGCTTCTCCAAAAGGGCGACACCTCACAGTCATTTAAGTTTAAGTCATTTAGGCCCAGTTCATCCAAACTAATGTCATTGAAGTGATTAGCACCAGACACTGAGCTCTTTGCTGACAAACTACCACAAGCACTACCGCTGTTCATGGCTACGTTCTGGAAAACTCGTTGTCCTTGCACATTATCAAAATCTTCCAAAGCAATGCATGGGTAGACATCAGCCAATTTCGCATTTTTGCGCAGCACAATTTCTGAGTTCGTCGGGTTTATCATTTTCACCGGGAGCCAACCGTCGCCCCATAAGGGAGAGATTACTCTACCGATAAGCACATTACGGTGGACACAGCGAGAAGTACTAGGTTCAATTACAACCGTGCTGCCCACTGAGAGTTTTAGCCCTGGTGGTAGTCGACCCCAGACAAGGTGTTCGCTCATCAGCTGCAAAAGCACGGCAGACTTAGACTTTAAAGTACCAACTTTGTCCGGGATAGTACTACCCCTCCATCTCTCGATGCACGAAAGCATACGCAGAAACTGACAGTCTTCGCTCTGATTTGATTGGTCTGGTTTATCTAGAACTCTCCAAAATCCCTCATTTGATTTCATCTCTCTGATCAGGGGTTTCAGTACATTAGTGCCAATGATAAGCTGGTCTACTTGTCCACTCACAATAAAGACTGGCACACTAAAACTGAATCCGTACACCTCAAGTTTCAGATCACACATACCTGCAGGACTAGTCTGCTTCCCACCGCACCCAACCAGGACAATGTCTGACGGAGGAAACAACTCCTGATCCAGGACTCCGGCTTCTCTTAGTTGAGGCACCACACTAGCACTCAAGGTAGTCGCCATAGAGCCACTGTCCAGCATTCCCTTAAGACAAACCTTGTCCTGTACCAAAACACTGGTGTAGAACAGACTGTCACTCTGCATTGACTGAATAGTATTTTGAAAAATCACAGTTTTATCTTTGCCTACACTCTCACAACAAAATGAATAAACCGATTCAACATCAGCGTTTAAGGAGGAACTATCATCATGCCCCACATTGCCCTCCCCCCAATGGAGGCTCTCTAGTTTCCCTGAGACGCGACATTATCTTGCCTGCCAGTGTTTTCCTTGGGCATGATTTTCTCACAGTTAAAGCTCATATGTCCAGAAGAAAAACATTTAAAACAGAGATTATACATCCTGCAATGAGTAGTAGTACTATGGTCTTTGCTATTACAAACTTTACATTCACGGCTCAGTTTGTTAGAATTCTTAGGCCAACCACCATGAACAGTTTGAGCATTGCACACAATAGTCTTTTCTAACATGGTCAGAACTTTGTCTAAAGTGTTATCGGTTGACGGTGCAGCTGTTACTGACCTATGAGGAGGCAGAGAAGTCGGATCATCAATGGGCTCCAGAGCCCTGGCTGTTTGTTGACACACGACACTCTTTGTCGCTTTCTGTTCCCTAAGCATCTCATCCAATCTCTCCTGGACCTCAGAAGCTGTCCATGACTGTGTAGGTTTGCTTTTGAACACAATAGACAGTTCCTTATCAGGGCAATGTCGAATAATCATGACAGCCAGTTCTCTGCACCGATTCTCCAAGGTTCTGCCCTCCTCCCTAAGGCTTCGCTCAGCCACCTCAGCAGCTTTGTTCAACCTTAACCAATAATCCAGTGGGCTCTCATTTGAATACGGTTTTACAGAGTAGAAATCGGCTAAAGGCATTCCTGAGCTACAGGAATCGCTAAAATGGTGTCTCAATACTGTGAACACAGCATCTACGGTGGGAGTTACCGTTCTGTTGCTCAGCCAGACCTTGATAATGTCCCTGGCCCTCCCCATTAGTCTGTTCATTACTTCATCAACCTTTTCAGATTCTACCATTTCCTTTTTGTTTAAGTACACTTGCATTAGTTCTTCCCACTCCAACATGGAACACTTATCTGTACCATCTCCACGATAATAAGGAGGTGCAGTCATCTCTGACTTTAATACTAAGTTTAACTTGGAAGCATCAATAATGGTTGCATTCGACATCTTAGGGTCAGAAACACTAGTGTTTCTTCCAAAACAACCACTAGACGGCATACTTAAATGCCTAGTCTGCAACAAACTGTCCCTGATAGCTTCACCAATTTCAGATCCAATGCGTCTAATGAGGTTATTCATGTCATTCGAGAGCCCTGAATCATGTTTGGTACACTCTGGGTTGCCAGGTTTTGTTATTGGACTACAGCTTATGTTATGTCGTGCATTCAATGATCTCAGCATTTCACCCCTCCCAGTGCTTGTGTACTGAGGACTCATAAACTGAAAACCTCTGTCAGGTGTAGTTAGTAGCGCACCCCTACTCCTACCAGCTAACATGCTGTGTTCAAATGTGAAACTTTCATCAGTCATAACTACTTTCCTCAATTTTCACTAACAAACAAAAAAAAGATTTGTCCTTAAATCAAAAGTCCTTAAAGACAAATGTCCGTACTTAGAAATAAAAACAACAATTGTCCTTCCAAAGATAAACAAGTCCAAACCAGTCACAGATGAGCCGTTCCAGTCACGCAATTCAACGATGATGTCACCGCAATCCGAGGAAAGACGGTCACACTTTCAGCACCCCAGGCGGTCAGCTACCAGCAAACCAAACGACAGGTCACAAAGAGATGTCACACCATGATGCAGTTGTCAAATGGTTTACTTTTGGCCTCTCGGGATCTCTCCGCTGTGTTACACACAACAGACAGCATCAGGCAGTAACAGGATTACGTCTGATCGAGAAGTGCCTCTCATCGCATTGAAATCCCGCGAAAGAGAGCATTAAAACAAAATATCAAACATACAATTGTAACATGAGAAATAAGAAAATCTAAGAATAGGAACGAACACTGAAATTATCTATTAACATACCTGTGTTACACACAACAGACAGCATCAGGCAGTAACAGGATTACGTCTGATCGAGAAGTGCCTGTCAATCATTACAGTTATATTTATATACGTGTAAATCTCTTGGATCATTAAGAATAAATACAACTTTATACAACAAAGTTTCAGCAGCCCACTGCACGTGTCATGGCAGCCATTACGTGAATTCGCACTTTACATTAAACATATTTTTACAATGTGCATAACTCAAATTAATAATGTCTTAACAAAAAAAGGTACTAAACAATCACATTTTGTACAGAACGTACATAAACAGTAAATAATTAACTACTTTTGAACACTTTCTTGGGGAGCTGATAAAACATACCTCTCATCGCATTGAAATCCCGCGAAAGAGAGCGCACACCGGAAATTACGTCAGCCCCTCACGCTTGCACATGACCATTATACAATTCTTAATAAACATTTTTAAAAAGGTGAACAGTTTAAAAAAGGAGAGAAAACAAAACCAATAAAGAAATAATTATGTTTGTAAAAAAAGAAATAAAAATAATATTTTTCTAGTGGTCACGTGACCATTCATCACCGTGCCATCTCTTCTAACACGAACTTCAAAATAAAAGCCTTGTGTTAGTACAATTAATTAATAATAATTTAAATAATCTAGTGTAACAACATTACCCTCGCCACATATACATGTAGGTGTGTTTGTGTGTGTGTGTGTGTGTGTGTGTGTGTGTGTGTGTGTTTGTGTTTGTGTTTGTGTTGCAGTGTGATCTTAGTTGAAGCCTTAAGGTGTACAGCCATTGACGACGACTTCACGAACACACAGATTGGGATATATATAGGAATAGTAACACTGAAACACACAAACACACACACACATCAGTACAATTTCCTATACTCTCATCTCTTATAAATCACTTATTGATATAATAAATCATGTAATAAAACCGTGATTGTCAGATACTCACATGAAGCCTTTATGTGGACAGTGTGAGCCTGTCAGTTTAACCTGCAGGATGTTTTTGGGAGGAATTTTTCCAAGGAAGAAGTCGAAACAGCAAGGCTCGACTTCTCCAAAAACTTTTACAGCTTCTGCTGAGTGAGAGACAGATCAGGTGTTTCAGTCCAATTTAATCAAAACACAATAAAATAAACATCAGAAAAATTAATTAATCCTTCAGTTAATGATTACAAATAATCTAAATCTGTGATAAAATTCCCAGCAAATGTAGGTGTGTGTATACATGAAATCTGTTTCAATACATTGTGTGTGTGTGTGTGTGTGTGTGTGTGTGTGTGTGTGTGTGTGTGTGTGTGTGTACAAACAATTTTTAGTTCTACTATATAATTAATTTTATCTTATTGTACATAAACAAATTGTGTAATAAACTCACCCTGAGCGTCTGAGTAGAGCGCCATGATCAGGACGAAGCCCAGGACCAGAAACACACGATTCATCTTGATGTTCTCAGCAGGTGTGTGATGCTCTGATATCTTTTCTCTCTCTACAACCTAATTTGATTAAATCTTTTCTTCTAACAGCAGATTTGGCTCCTCCTCTGTACATCTACATGAATCTCTTCATGTCACCGCATCAGTGACTGTGCTGAAGATCTAGAACCAAGATTTCCCTAAACGTTCTCTAACTCACGCTACAACACACATCACCCCCATCTTATCGTCATTACATTGTCTCCCATGCACTCAAGTTTCACATTGACTATAAAATACTGTTATTAACCTATAAAGCACTTAATGGTCTCGTGCCACAGTACCTGAGTTATTTTTTTTTTTTATGATCTGTCACACCTACTTCAATCAAAAGGTGCAGGATATTTGATAATACCTCAAGTACAAAAGTCTCCAGCAGGGGGCAGAGCTTTTTCTTACACAGCCCCACAGTTATGGAACAGATTTCCAATTAGTGTTCGGGACTCAGACACAGTCCTGTGTTTAAGACCAGCCTAAAAAAACATTTGTTAAGTTTAGCTTTTTATGAATAGATTCCTTAGGTAAAGGAGCAGATCTGGAGAGTCTATGGGCATCGAGTGTTTGGTGAACTGGGTGAAGTGTGCAGAGGTGGGTAGTAAGGAGTTACATTTACTCTGTTACATTTACTTGAGTAAGTTTTTGGAAAAATCATACTTCTAGGAGTAGTTTTAATCACTATACTTTTTACTTTTACTTGAGTATATTTGTGAAGAAGAAACTGTACTCTTACTCCGCTACATTAGGCTACAATGAGCTCGTTACTTTTCTTTTTACCTCTTTTACCTCAAAAATAAAATATTAAAATTGAGGTGTAGAATTTTAATGTTTTATTTTGACAGAAAGAGAAACTTCTGCTAATGCTCTTGTGTTTCACCAATCAAACATAGTTGTGCAGTCTCGTCACGTTACCATACTCAATCTCAGCAGCGGGACGGCTTAGTTAGCAACACAGACATGTCAGAATCAACCCGCACCCCTGGTCATGCAGGGCTCCTGTTCACTTCTAAATGATCACAGCTTCACAGCAAGAACCTTGAGAGCCTGTTGAACCTGTTGAAGTTTAATAGTGACATCACTGAATGATTTTTTGGTGAAATAGTTTGTTTCTGCATGTTTTCACACACTCACACATGCGTTTTACGTTGACCGCTTCCTTCTGGTGTGCAGTTTTCTGTTCAGCATGCCTGGTATGAAATGTTTGTGTTTCCTTCTGTTGTTCTGTCACTGGAGACACACACACAGAGTTTATGAGAATTTATGGGCTGCCTCCTTCTAGTTCTGCCTGGTAAAAAAGTATAAAGGTTTGGAAATTTGTGTTACTTGTGCATATTTATTTTTAAATATAAAAAATAATTTAAAAATATTTTTTTTATTTTTTTTTATTTTAGTTATTTTATTTAAGTACTTGAATTTACATGAATTATTTTAATTTAAGCTATTTTGTAATTAATTAATTAATTTAAATTTATTTTATTGATTGGATGAGCCATAATTTGCCTAAAGATTATTTTGTATTTTTGTCGGATTGTTGTCTTGTGTTAAAAAATAAATCAGACGTTACTCAACAGTTACTCAGTACTTGATTAGTTTTTTCACCAAGTACTTTTTTACTCTTATTCAAGTAATTATTTGGATGTCTACTTTTTACTTTTACTTGAGTACAATTTTTGGCTACTCTGAATGATATTTGGAAAGAGCAGTCTGAGCTCCTCAAGAGGGATTTCAATGAACTTTTTGAAACACTTGCAAGACTGAAAGTTCAATCATTCATCAGTGGACCTCTCCCAGCCAGAAGAACAAATTTGTTTTCTCGGCTACTAAGTTTTAATTCATGGCTGCAAAAAACCTGCACCATGAGAGGACTGAATTACATTGACAATTTTAATATCTTCTGGAGTCAAAGGCAACTTTTTAACACAGATGGTATCCACCCAAACAAAATAGGTGCTGGTTGCTTAAAGACAATATCTTTTTCTTGCGTCATCATCCATCAGCTGAGTGTGTCAGTCCACTCCTGAATGGCCTAAATGACCACAGGACTTCACACCAACACCTGGATCGTCATTCAGTTGACAAGGATAAAACTCCGCAGCCACAACAACTACTGTTCACAGACACAGCTCAGGCTGAGCCCTGCCCACAGACCTCACTACAGCTGGATGGTGAATCAACACCCAAGGATGTTTCTGTGGATAACAACCAAGAAAATCAAGATAGCACACCCGAGCCTCCAGGAACACCAGAATCACAGCTGATGTCGTCACACTCTCTCTCCCTCTCTTCAACATCACCACTTCTGTGCTTTTCAGAGAAAATGGAGAAACTGGTATCTGCTGGAACTAAGCTTTCCTACTCTATTGCTGCGAGTCCCCAAATACCAACCAAGAAACGGTGGGCTCCACAACCACCAAAGCCTCCGGGCCCAGCCTGCCCTCCCCCTCCATCTGAGAGGGCACTCTGACCTCTGCCTCAACGTCAGGGATCACACCAGCCCTCATCTGCAAACAGCACTGGTAACTGATATGTGTTGGGTCCCCACTATGACAGCAGTAATAATCAGAAATGTTTTCAGAACAAGCGGGAGCCCAATGTCCCTTTAGCTTTCCCTATCTCTGTCCTGATATGTGATAGAAAGACGAAGGCCCTCTCCAGCCGCACGACAACTCTATCTAATCTACTGCCTATAAGACGTCATTCTGAGATGGATACAGGGCCAAAACCAGTTACTGTTAAATTAGCACTTCTGAACATCCATTCATTAAAGAACAAATAATTTTTAGTTAATGATCTTATCACCACTAACAACCTGGATGTTATGA
>NC_062534.1:24437469-24442469 GCF_022655615.1 Tachysurus fulvidraco
GTAATACTGAAACACACAGACACACACATCAACACAATCTCATTACTCTCCTCTCATTTAGAAATAGATGTAATTTCATGTTTTTTCATTGTCAGATACTCACATGAAGCCTTGCTCTGGACAGTGTGATCCAGTCTTTTTAACATTCAAGATGTTTTTGGAAGGAATATTGCCATTGAAGAAGGTGAAACAGCAGTTCTCAGGGTTCACGTGCATAGCTAAAAACAAACAAGGTACAGGCAAAGTGTAAAATTTATTTATTTTAGTCAAAAAGAAATTCAATTCAGGGAACATAACCTTCTTAAAGTATTATTATTATTATTATTATTATTATTATTATTATTATTATTATTATTATTATTATTATTAAGAATAAAGATTATATTACTGTTGTTATATTATTATTATTATTATTATTATTATTATTATTATTATTATTATTATTATTATTATGAGTAGTAATGATAATAAAATACTTCTACTGAACAATAATAAACTGTAATGCATGTTTGCTTATTGATTAATCATTATTCTAATTCTATCATTATCAAAATGTCAGGCAAAATTACTTTTTAGACACTTTTCTTTCTTTTTTTTTTGTGACTCTTACACTAAATGTGCAAAGTGATTTCGACTGTATACTTTTGATGCTCCTCATAAACAGGATGCAGTTTTATTTTTCAATTTATACAACTAAAGTTGTACAGCTACATTTAAAATTGTGTAATAAACTCATGGCTAGCGTCTGAGTAGAGCGCCATGATCAGGACGAAGCCCAGGACCAGAAACAGACGATTCATCTTGACGTTCTCAGCAGGTGTGTGAAGCTCGGTTATCTTCTCTGTCTCTCTAACAGCAAATTTGCCTGCATTAAGTTTAGTGGCTCGATTTTATAATAGAAAGTCAGAGTTTCCCCACCCCCGTTAGACATGCCCCCTCATTTCTTCACTTCCTCCAGTCGAGCTGAAGATGGATTACAAAGATAATTCAAAACAACCGATCCATCGCACATCCTTTAAGCATGTAACATACAATATCAAACCTATAAACATTTACGACTATAAAAATAATTAATTACATGTGTAAATACATACACACAGCAGTGTAAGACACAATTTAATGGATAGCTATAAGTGTTTAAAACAAACAGAAGCCTGGTGTGTAGACAAACAGAAGTTATTTGGCTTTATTGCAAGAGAGAAACCTTTCACATGAAGAAGGTGTGAAAATTAAGGCATTCAGAATCCAAGAATCCAAGAAGTCTTCTTCTTGATAATCTTTGGCTGTGTAATGATCGTGAATGTCACTGAGGCTTCTACATACAGTTACAGATGGACAAGACAGAATTTAGAAATTTTAGGTTTTCTTTAACAGGACACAGACACAAACTTGACACAAAGGTGACAGACAGTAAACGCCTGGTGAAGCAGGTGAAGTTCGAGGTCCATCTTACCTCAATGAGCATTTTAGCTTCTGTGAATCGAATGCAGTACAGTGTAGTCATGGAAGGATAATGTGATCCTGTGACAAGATTCTTTCTACACCGCTCTCTGGACCATAACCTTCAACAGAACAAGCCTTGAGACAAGTGTTAACAGAGATAAGGTGGTTTATTGGGTTTATTGAAGTTATAAAACTCAGTACTCAGAATTTGAGAAAAACAAGAAAAAGGGAACCTGTCCTTTAGGATAGAACATAGGAACTAAGGCTTAAAAATAAAAATGCATGTGCAGACTGAGATCATAAGTCTAGCAAACTTAAGGAGTCAGCATAAACAGACCTCCAGATATATGCAAAACAATATTATAAAATGCAAAAGCTTAGCTTAGTAATAGTGCAGTACACTTATACTAATCAAACAAAACGTAATCATAAGTCAAATACCACTAATATATGTTTCAGTTGATTCTGAACCAGAAGGTTATTTTAATCAAAACCCATAATCCTAACCTATGATCATAATCTTATGTCATAATCATATTCTAAATCAGAACTCCTATACCATAGGTGATAGAGTATCATCATTGATCATATTATATGTAGAGATGTGATTAATGTAGGTATTAATATAGGTGGATATCTCATACATAGCTTTTTGTGTATGTCACGGTTGTCGTATTCATGTGTATGTGTGTAGGTATGTGTATATGTATATGTGTATATAGGCGTATGATCAGTGGAAATCATATACAGACAAAACATAGAAAAAGATCACTCATTGTAATTGTATAAAGGGAGATTGGGAGATTGGTCCACGGGATGTGTCTTCTGTGTGATACATGACAGGGAAGCATACAAGAAGCGATTCTGTAGAGTCAGGGAAAAAACCCAGACAGGTCAGGTGGATTGACGTAAGAAGGTATAGACGCACCTAGAGGTGCCAGGGTATATATTGAGGAGATTCCTTTGGAGGGGGCGCTCTTGCTCTGGCTTGCTTGCTTTTTTGTGTTTGAACTCTTTTGGGTGGTATGGGGATGTGCTGTTTGGGATTTTTCTTTGATACTTTCGACTTAGAAGTTTTTCCTCCTTGAGCTCAATGGAAGCAGAGGCTGATCAGCACCAATAAAGAGTTTTGCTCATTCTCATCCAGGTCTGGAAAGTCTTCTTATTATTCAAATTATTCAAAGCGTTTTTTCAAAGTCCCCCAGTAGAACGACAGAGTCCCTGATCGGAGCACTTTCCAGCAACACCCCAGAGACGCCAAGAAGGTCGGGTACTCTACATGGCCATTTAGCCCGTAAGCGCAAATAACAGTGAGAGACCTATCATCGAACCGAAGGCACAGGGAAACGACCCTCTTGTTCACCGTATGGAACTCCACGTGGTGGCTGAGCTGTGGGGCTATGAGCAAGCCCACACAAGCCCGCCGCCTCTCACTGCAGTCAACTCCAGAGTAGTAACGAGTCCAGCCTCTCTCGAGGAGTTGGGTTCCAGAGAACAAGCTGTGCGTGAAGGCGAGCCCAACTATCTCTAATCGGTATCGCTCAACCTCCTGCACCAGCTCAGGCTCCTTACCCCACAGCAAGGTGACATTCCATGTCCATATAACCAGATTCCGTTTCCGGGGATTGGGTCGCTGAGGGCCCCGCCTTCGACTGCCAGCCAATCCACAATTAGTCCAAAATGCAGCTGCCAGAGTTCTCATTAGGACAAGAAAGTATGACCATATAGCCCAAATTTTATCATCTCTACACTGGCTACCTGTTAAGTTTAGAATTGATTACAAACTGCTGCTACTTATGTACAAGGCTCTTAATGGTTTAGCTCCCATGTATCTAACTAGTCTTCTAACATGTTACAATCCTTCACGCTCTCTGAGATCACAAAACTCAGGACTTTTGGTAGGTCCCAGAATATCTAAGTCTACTAAAGGTGGTAGAGCGTTTTCTTATTTAGCTCCCAAACTTTGGAATAGTCTTCCTGATAGTGTTCGGGGCTCAGACACACTTTCCCAGTTTAAAGATTAAAAACTCATCTCTTTAGTCAGGTGTACACATAATACATCCTATAGTATCATGCACTAGTACATCAGACCTGCACATTTTTTATGAACAGCAGATATGTTAATCCCTTTCCACTGCTTCTCTCTTTGTACCCATCCCGAGGCATCCAGACACTGTACCAGCTCCCAACGTCCTCTGTGGGACGAAGCCTCTGGACATCCACTGAGCCGAGGCCGACTCTAAGCATCCTGGGACATCTCCAGATAAACTCTGTGATACTAAGGAGATCCGAAGTCCATGATCCTTACAGCAATACAACATTTAACTGACTGTATATTACAATCACACCCCCAGTGTCACCCATATGAGGATGAGGTCCCCCTTGGGTCCGGTTCCTCTCAAGGTTTCTTCCTTTACCAATTTAAGGGAGTTTTTCCTTGCCACTGCTGCCTGAGTCACATCAGACTTGCTCATAGGGGAATAAATACATACAGATTGTGAACTATATATATATGTATGTATATATAATAATCTAGAATTTTTATTCTGTCAATTCTTTTACTTTTATTATTTGTTATTTCCTTTATCATTATGTTTACCTTCTGTTCTATGTTTATGTTCTGTAAAGCTGCTTTGAGACAATGTCTATTGTAAAAAGCGCTATACAAATAAACTTGAATTGAATTGAAACTTGAATTGAATTGAATTGAATTGAACAATGCATAGGCCCCTTACTGTTCCTCTTGCAGGTGGTAGGCCCACTAGAGATCGGCCCCACGTCACTCCATTGGGCTGTGCACCTCTATTGTCATTTATTTATTTATTATTACTTACAAATGTCTTCTCTTAAAAGGTTTTTTGAATGTAGAAGATCTTCATCTGAGTCATAATAGGAAACAAACCCATTCCAACTAAATCGATAAGACAAACATGTATACACTACCTAAATTTACCACCTTTAAATCACACACAGGTCTGGTTACTGACAGAATCGTCCCTTTTGATATCATTTCTATACAACTGAACTATTGAGGGATAACGGCTTTGCTCAAAGACCCAGCAGTGGACGTTTGAAGGACCTGGGATTCTTTGTGATGAAGCATGGTGGTGGTAGCATCGTGCTTTGGGGCACTTTTCAGAAGCAGGTGACAAATAAGTTGGTCTGTCTAATAACTCTTATGTCTAATAACACTTAAGAATATTACAAAACTAGGGCAGTTTTTTCACTTGAAGATAATTCAAGTTACAGACGTGGATTTTTTTAGGAGGATTATGAAAAGCTGAGCAATGAAGACTTAACAGCTTTGCTCAAGGGCCAAGCAAAGGACGTTTGGTGGACCTGGGATTCAAACTTGTGACATTCCAAACAGTGATCTAACACCTTAACCACTAAGCTACCACATCACCCACAAAACAAGATGAAGAAACATTATATTTTATAACAACTAGATTTTTATTAATACATTATTATGACTAAATATTGAATGAAGATCAATCACACAGTTGAGTAATCAGTGCAGAAATCCAAGTGTTCCTGAATGTCAGGATATTTAACAA